>NC_090888.1:31201465-31203965 GCF_036669925.1 Montipora capricornis | reverse complement strand
TCCATGAGATCCTTGCCAATTTTAATGTTACACTAACTATAGCAGAAGATGATGTTTGAAATATCGAAACATGTTCCTTAAACTCAAAAGTGTGGTTGTATTTTTAAAAATATTAATAGCACATATATTTTTTTAATTTTTCTAAGTGGGAAATATCAGAATACGTGAAATGTTTGGCTCTGCAAATCAACAACATAGGGGAAATCCTATAATATACCATAAGAAAGAAAATTTTCCCGGGAGAGTTCCTCTGAGTTGTCAAATTTTGTAAACACGAGGGAGACCAATTTTGATTGGCCACTTGGGACAATTTAATCTAAGGGGACCCTGGGTGGCAAAGCTAAAGTGTGGATGGCAATTTGCGGTCTACTACCCTTTTGACTAGGTAACCAAGCGGAAACTCAACGGTCGCTGTGTGGTGCAGATTTTTAAAAAGGCTCTTTTTCATCGTTTTATCGATTTGTTTGGGACACTAACAGCCGTCTGACATCGCTGGCAGGGCTTCAATTGTGTGGCAAGCGGATTGAAAGAAAAACCTTTGACCTTGAATTTCTAAGGTGGAATTTTAACTGTGAGAACATTTTAACCAGGAATATTTGACTGAATTTGGTGGGCTCGTGAGAATTGAATGTTCAGCCTTGGTATTTTACTATAACCGTTGAAAGCCAATGAACTGATAATGGCAATAAGGTTAAGCTTTTAAATTGAGAATTTTTTCGGAAAATGATCTTGTCAGGTCTCAGGTCTTGTCTTCCCATACAAATCCTTATATTCCCTCATACTGAGCTTGGGGCGCCTGTGCTGCTAGAAATGATTTGTTAGGAAAAACCTCTTCTAAAGGAATGGAAAATGATTCAGATGTTTCTTTCTAGTGTTGCTTAAGAAGCTGCTTCAGTTTAAACAGTTTGTATTTTTTTCACAGGTCCTTCACACTCGATGCTTGAACGGTGGGAAAACTTTCACGTAAAAGTTCTTGTCAGTTGCTGGCAAAAGCAGAAGCTTGAATTCGGAAAAGGGAAAGCTACCAAAAAGGACATATTCAACAGAATTGCCACTAAGTGCAATAGTATTTCTACTGACATGAAGGTCACGGGGGAGCAGTGTAGTCCTAAATGGCTAAAGCTTGAAGCTTCCCACAAGAAGATAACGGACCACAACAACACCAAGCCGACAAGAAAACGTGGAAATACTTCCGTGAAATGGAGTCTTGTATCGGGGGAAATCCAAATGCACAACCAAAGTTCACTTTGGAGAGCAGCAGCAGCACCGCAGACGTCCTTGCAAACCATTACTCCGAGGAAGGAGGAGATGATGAAGACCAATCTCCTGCTGCTGAGAGTTCTAGTACAACAAATGGAAAAGCTTCTGAAAGTGGCTGTAAACAGCGAAAAAGAAAAAGAAAATCAAAATCTTCAGCTGCAGAGATGTTGACATTCCGGTCATCTTACCCAGAGCAACGTGAGGAGAACGAAAGAGAAAAGATGGAGTTGATGAAGGAGGCAAAGGAAGAACGAAAGAGCTATTTTGACCAGTTACTGCAAATTATGAGTACGCATAAATGAGATGTGAGCCCAGTCAAGAGAGCATTTTTAAGGTCTTTATTGTTAACTGTGTATAGAAAACTGAATTGATGCTTTAAAAGTTTGAAACCATTAATATTTTAGGAGGTTTGAACATTCATTGGTGCTGGTGGTGTAATTTGCAAATAGTCTTATTTCCTGTATGCATATAGTATTTAGTGTTAATTTATCACATTTACGTAGGTATACAGGTCCTGAATGAGAACAGCGGTATGAACAATTAGAAGATATTTCTCACGTTTGATTTTTATTTTGTTTCAATGCTTCAACGTTTACATTTGCAACTAGTTTTTCAAAAAAAATCAGTTCTGTAATTTCTGCTACAAATTTATGGAGCGGTGTCAAAATTAAAGTCACATTTCATTGTACTGATCTTGCATTTTATGCTTTACTTTTCGAATTTAATGTTCCAGCTGTGGTGCGAATTGATAGTGAGAAGTCAATTTATGAAGGTACTATGGTTTGCCAATAGTGCCCCATTTCTTGGTGCATAACGTCCCATTGTTTGATAGTCCAAAGTCATTTTATGAAGGTCCTTTGGTTTTGCTAATCGTGTGCCATTTCTTGACACATAAGTCTCATCGTTTGATGGTCAGAGGTCATTTTACGAAGCCGGTCATTTTATGATGGTAAATGTTCATTTTATGAAGGTCCTTGTTACTCATGAGTACGTTCGGGCTTCTACAACATATCCCAGGAGCCTTTGTTGCTGGTAGTCAAATCAAACATGGCGGACGAGAACTTGGTCTTGCTTCGTTTGGTGCGAGACGCAATTTTAAGTGTTGTTAGACAGTTGAACGGTGGTAATGTCAGCAAAGATATGACAGATTATTTAGCTTTCAGGCTGGATCAGTTGTATGGGCATATCCTTCAATTAACAGCCAGTAATCCAAACTTAAGGGAAGTAGAGCCTCTCATTT
>NC_090888.1:31163965-31196465 GCF_036669925.1 Montipora capricornis | reverse complement strand
GCCTAGCCCTGATAACAAAAGAAGCCACAAGTCATAGGGACCAATGAAATATGACAGTCTGAAATAGCTACAAGATTACTTTTTCCACAGGACGACAAATAAATGTTTGGACAAGTGCAGTTGTGTGAAATGTGCAAAATAATTTCTTCACTTATTAATTTTTTTATTAACTATTACCAGTCTATATACAGGACGGTACTAACGTTTGGGATCTCTTCTTCCTAGTTCATCTATGTATTGAAGTAATAAACACTTTGCTTGTTGCTCTGAGATGTCTAATTCTCCTTCGTTGATTCTTGCCTTTACAGTTTCAGCATCCACAGTTTTCTCTGCTGTTCTGGGGAAAAGTAGAGAAGTAATTAATCAACCCGATACTTTCTAAGCCCTTTGCCAGGTCATCAAGCTCTCCTCTCCTCTTTTCAATGACATTGTACAAGATGAGTGCATCTGAGACAAGACGTACATTCTCTGCAGTCGGTGGAGGCAAAGTTGCTTCTGTTAATTATTCTGACATGTCATTCTTCAGTTGGTCTGGTACAGCATCACCTCTCTTAAGTTCAAGAAACTTAAACGGAGCAATAGCATTTTCAATCAGTTTCAATCAATGAAATGTAAAATTATTGGAGGTAGCATTGTCACAGTACTTTCCAGGGGCCCTTAAGATTACAGATACAAAAACAAAAGGCCTTGTATCAATTATTATTTAAAAGGGCTACAGGTCAATAGGCCATGAGGCTAATAGTCCTCCAGTAGCGTAGCCAATCAAAATGCAGGATTTGCATTAGTCCACTAGTTGGGTGATACAAATAACTTTTCACTATTAAAATGACCAAATTTAGGGTGATGTTTACATCAAGGATCATGGACATTTTAAAACATCTGGGAAAAAATGTCACGTTAAAGCTGTATTTTAAAAACTTAATTAAAACTTAGCCCTAAATTATCTATTGATGACAAGGTATTCAAGCTGGGGAACCAGACGTAAGTTTACTGTATACAGTAAACTGTTGCCGGCACAGTTAAGGTAAAACAATGGCATTTGCTCCTATAATGATTATCAAATACTTGTTCTACCTGAACGTTCAAAGCATAAAATCTTTTTCTGCAATTATATGCTTCTTTGTTTTCTGATGGACATCACATATGAATCACGGTTCCATCAATGGCACCAATGACGCCTGGAAATGTGTCACCAAAATCTGCCTTGACTTCATTTATCTCTTTCCCTAGCAAGATGTAAAAATTACAAATAAACATTTTCATTTTTACTAGAGTGAATGTAGCTTAAATTCAACTCTCTAAACTCGGTAAATAGCTGTATATACATATATATGCATGTGTAAAATTTCAGAACACTCAAGTGAGCAAGCTAGCACTCTCTAATCGAGAGTAACATAAATGTATTCACTTGTCAAAAGTCTTTCCTTAAGTGCAACGAAATTTCCGTTTCAGGTATCGTTCCAAGAAATATGTGATATAACGTGGTAAAAGGTTATATACTTTACTCACCATTTGGCCATCTTATATACTGGTTTTTAAGGCCACAAACCGTTTTCGTTAATCGAGAAACAGTTCAAGAAACACTGCTGTATGTGATGTCAATTCGGTCGGCGATTTCTCGCGTGCCCTCTTACAATGTAGGTCACCAATGCCCATAGGAAGACCAATACTTGCCTCTCTGGTGGGATTGATGGCCTTCCAAAAGGATTGCCAGTGTGTATCACTTCCCTTTTCAATAACTCTATGGTGGTCCAAGTCATCCTAAAATGCACCACAAACTCATGTGCAAAATAATTACGTACTGTCGACTCAAAATAATTCTGAATACGCGTTAAGTTTCTGTGAACGAAGCAGCAGGACACCCCCGTCCATTTTGTTTTGTTGCGCCTTGCCAGCGATTAAGTTTATGACTCAAAACCAGGCTTTATTCCTGGGAGGGAAAAGGCCTTTCCATTTGAACTTGAAATTTTGGCTAAATGGAAAGCGCCCCAGAAAGACCAAAGAAAGGACTTCATGTGATGAAAAAAACTCCAATTGAAAGGCACACCATTGCTGAGAAGCGAAGAAAGATTAGAACGAAAGAGATACGTGATTTAGCAGCTACGAGAAAAAAAAACAAACATGAAACCGAAGTGCAACTTGAAAGATCAAGGAGAAAGTATTCGTGTTTCAAGGAGCATTTGAAATCTTGATCTAAAGCGACTCCTGGACGGTAATTTACCTCCTTTCAAACTTGTTAACTTTGATTTTTTTTCCATTGCAAAACGAGCAGAATGTTATTAGGGTAGTCAAGCAAAACCCTAACGCTCTCATGAAAAACCTGAAAACTTTTAGAGGACGTATATGAACAAAACATGCTGGTATGCCGCTAATGTCAATTTCACGACTTAACCGCCACTGTTTCATTGGTCTACAGCGACAGCTGATCAGCAGATCTTGAACATTATGAAACCCTGTTTCCTTACATAGTTTCCAAGATAATACCACACCAATTTCATTCATGACTATGAATAAACTGTCATACAACTGTATCCACTTGCCATCACACCAAAATCCAATATTGCAGGATACTTTAAAGGTATGGTCAGCACTCAACGACAATGCACTCATCTGACAAATCCTTTGCTGGTATAAGTGTTCTTTTTCAAAGTATCTGTGTATATAACAAGCAGTTGCAACTTTTTGTCCAACCTTACTGCCTTTGGACGAGAAACTTGGGAAGCTTTCTGACCTTTCTGCCTTTTCGTTTAAGAAACACATTTTCCTAAGTCCATACTACACAACTCTCTAGTCACTCCACTTTTGTGAAATAACGTAAAGGGCGGTGGAAAATTTTCTTTTATTTGACAGAGAATACCTGGATCATGGCTGAAGATTTGATGCTTGTTTCTGCACAAATAAATGCTGCATACAAGGAGTCGAGGCTGGTCATAGTCGTTACTACCATCTTTCCAGCGGATGGGATGGAGGGTTTCTTGAATATTTTTATCATTGCAAGATGGACAGGGAAGGATCTTATCCGGAAATGTGACAATGGATCCCAAACCAATACATCCGGTACTAAAAAAGCCCACAGGAATTACCAACTGTAGTTCGGACGCGAGCTCCATGTGGTACCGCACAAACGGGCCCATTACACAAGATAGAGGCTTTTTTGTCGCAATTTTCGATCACAAGTCGAGTAAACGCTTTCGTCTCCTCATCTAACTTCATGGAAAGACAACTTGTCACCATTAATAAAAGCAGTAGTAAACCAGGAAAAAAGATCACGTTTCAAACATCAACAGTGACCGCGATTGCTACGTGGAGGGGGAATGGATCTCAATTTACTAGTAGCCTCTTCTCCACGTCCTTCTCAGCTTCACATCCATCGCCCACTGATAGACTGACTCATTGATCCATCGATCTACAGATAGACTGATCCATCGATGCACTGATCCATGGATCAATCCACCACTGATCCATATGGATGAAAAGCTCAATCGATCTATTGATCTACTGATTACTGATCCATTGATCCATCGACCCATCGATCTACAGCTCAGCTTCCCCTATTACTGGCGTCACATTATCGAACCCACTAACAGCTGAATGTTGAATTTGTGACGTCAATTGTGGGTTTTTACACCAAGGTAAAGCCGACACAGATACGGATGATGACTTCAGTGATGATGATTTCACTGATGCAGACTAAACGTTGCATGCAATGTTTTATAGGTTGCTGCTTTCATTTTCTTTATTTTTTTCACATGAATATTCCTTCTTGATATAATCTTTGTAAAAACAGCTAGCTGCCACTATAGCCAGGTGGTGTAAATAGAAGCATTTTTATTGCAAGTCATTATCAAGCTACATTACTCCCAATTTAAGAGTTAAATGGTGTATGTATACATATCTGCAGCTAATAAAACTGAAGCATAATTGTTCATAGCCCACCCCCAATGTATTGCATGATGTTTCTTGACCCACCCCTTTTTACGTGCACAAAAATGATGGCCCATCCCCTTCTGCACTTTATGACCAGTCCTTTATTATTAGGGACAGCCAATTTTCTGCAGACGAGGAACATCTTATTGATATTTTGGATGTTTGGGTGTGGTTACATAACAATTAACCATGTTTCAATGCTTTTCTGCAATCACCAGTCATTGAATAGATTGTCAAATCAAGATTTTGAAGCTGCTCACAAGCTTCAACGGCAACTGTACATAAAAGCTACATCACATGATGCTGCTGATAGCACCTCTTCAGGTAAGGTCACTGTAATAGGTGCCAGCCAGCCCTCCAAGCTATATTGTACACGTATGACTGTTTTTTCACCTTATCAACGAGGTAAAAGAAGTTTTCCAATCCCATATTTGACTGTTGTGTGACAGGTTATTGTGGTTTTATCTAGCAAGTGTTTAAGGTTTTTTTCAAAGTGAAAGTGACATACATTGTTGATATTAACACAAGTAATATTGAATACATTGATGTTCTTTCTTTTTTTTCATTTGCCTCTTTGAACCTAATTGTTCAAGTAGGAGTTGATAATAACTTGGTTTTTAGCTAAAGTATGTTTCTTACACTTGATTGCCTATCCTTCTCATAGTAACATAACATCCCTGAAGTATTTGTGGGGTTAAATGTTTTTTTTTACTTTCACCCTTATCCACTAAATAACATACTCCTAGTTCCTGACCGTCCCTTCATGAAGTAAAGACACCGAATTTGCTTATATGCATTTAACCACATGCATATTCACAGGTTTTAAGGAAATTGTAATGGTTGAGTCTTGCAAAAACCTGTTTGACTATTATGGCATCTTATTTCTTAGTGGACCAAATTCTCACACACCTCTACACTGAGAATCTTCAGATAAGATAGTCATTCAGAGAAGCTGTTTGTTGCATTCAATCAGGTAATATAATTATGTGTACAAGTTGAAAATTACCAATTTTGTTATGAAATGACTACCATAGGTTACACTAGATTGTGGCGTTGAACAAGAAGATAGATTAATAGTCTTCTTTAGTGGTGAGAGGGTATTTTATACTACTCCTAATATGTAAACTAACTTAACTATTTATGCAACTTGTAAGTTGCATAAATAAATTGTGTGCAGCATGATACCCTTGTAAATTCTCTCATGTAGCACTCAACCAGGACGTATCGAAAATTATTGGTAGACAGTGGCCTTCAGTTGTACAGTAGAAAGCAGCAGTAAAATAGAGATTACTTCATGGATAGCGCACACGTACGGGATTCTCACACTCGTTGGTAAAGTATCTGAAAGCGAACGAGTGAGATTTCTGATACAAAACCAACGAGTGTGAAAATCCCGTACAAGGCGTTTTCCATGCTGTAATTTGTTTACTTTTATACATACTGAGATTTTTTTTATTTATCCAGCTTTGGTTGGTTCTCTAAAATAATTACAAAACTCCTGTATTAAATTCTCTTCAAAAAATTAAGTTTTTACTAAAATCGACATGTGAAAATATCACCAATCAAAAATCATAACTGGTGCAAAGGATAGCAAACATTTCAATTCTTAATTGAATATGGAAGTGCTTGTTTGAAAATAACGAAATAAGCAAATCCCAAATTGGGAAGCCAATAAAGGTACTGTAATGACCGCGAAAAAGCCCGCGACAACACAATTCACTCAAACCATGGTTTGTGATTGGACGAAACAATTTTTTCACGAGTGAGAAACTCGTTTCACCTCTCTGAGTGGTCGAAGTAAAATCTGAAACGCTTTTTCACACAGCAAAATTTGATGCGAAAATCTCCGTATATATAAAATAAATAATTATAGCTGCAAGGAAAATGCAATGGTCTACTCTCCTTGACAAGTTGAACAATGGTTTTCTAAGGTGGAGACAGGAACTGAGAGAAAACACTTATAACAACAACTGCAAGAGTTTCAGTTTCAGTGCAACTGTTGCGATTGTAAAGTTTCGTGTTTCTTTCTGTCTTTTCCTCCACTAGGAAAACCATTCTACTACAGAGGCTGTGGGTGGAAACCTTGGAGCCCAGACTGGTCTAAGGAAGATCAAGAACGGATCCAAGCAGTGAATGCGATGTTCACCAGACCGTTTGGTCCTGTCTTCTGCAAGTATGAATTTGCAAATTATTGAAAGCTTCTGTCTTATCCGCAGGCCAGATTATACATGATCAGGCAGACATCCTTTGCAATAACGAAGCAAATGATAACATCGCTGCATGCAACCTTGCTGAGAAGGACGTGGTGAACACTCACGAACTACACAATGGTGTTACTAATGCATTTGCAAGCAAGGGCAAAGGCAATTACAGTGTCAGTAGTCAACATGATTTAGACAGAAATGGCACTTGTAACCTGATTAGTGACGAAGATGATGCCATTGGCAGTGAGAGTGCTGAAGCTAACTCAGACAGAAATGACAGCTGTAACCTGGTTAGTGCAAAAGATGATGATGTCATTTGCAGTGCCAGTGTTGAAGGCAACTCATAGAGGTAACACAAAGCAACTTGCTCTAGCAGATTTTCGGAACGGGAAGTTAAACAGCCTAACCCATAATCATGCAGCAGCATACTACTTTCCTAAAGTGTCCTACATTCCACCAGGATATGTTTTAGTTTCCAAAAATTGCGCAAAATTGTTCAACCCTTTACTGGCCAATGGTCACCCATCAGCATGTACTATACAACATGCGTTAACATTGTTGCGATCCTGTCCAAAGGATGTCGTCAAAATTGGCCATCTAGGATGTTACAACATGGGTGCTCTAAAAGTGTTTCAGAAAATTTGTGAATTGGACTCAGATGCCTTCATCTTGAGATGAGCAATTTCTTGGCTTTCTCAAACACCCGTGGCACTGAGCACTTCCAAAATCAAAGATGTTTTGATGAATTCAAGGGTTAATGATGTCATTTTACAACAGAAAACAGTATTATGAATTTGTCAGACTTTTGTACCCTTGCTTGTGAAAGTTACGTCAACAGTTTTGCTATTGACACAACATGCCTTGCCTTTCTGGGAGAAGAGAAACAAAGTGATGTTGCATACCTCCCCTGTTACGGTCAGTCATGGGCGAAACAAGGAGCATTGTTTTTCAGCCAAAAGGTATCAGGGTATTTCATTCACTGCTCAGCAGATGCAGCAAGTATAATCCTTATTCCAATTCATATCCCAGCTATGTTACATGGGGACTTTGATGCTGTCAGTAGAAATGTCAATTTTGATCATGGCTTGAAGATTGCCCCACCCAAAAGCACTCTGATAGTTATCAAGAACATGTTGAATGGTTTCAGTGATCTTTCAAGATCTTTCAAGTGGTTCCCGATTCAACTTGCAACAATGGAACTGCCCAAAGTTGTGCCTTCCTTTGCCCCATATCAACATGCCACAGCAGACAACAAGAGGTGCAGGAGCAGGCAGCTGTGGTGTGGAGGTGATTCTCTCTGTCAGAGATATCATCAGAATTGGAAGATGCCTTCCATCATTTCAGTGGGAGTTTCCTTAAGGACATGGGACTTCTTCGAAAGCAGTTGATGTGTCAAATTTTGGAATGGAGAAACAATGCTAACTGAACATTCTACTATCCTGACAAAAGTGTTCCCACAAGACCATAAAAATTTTTTTAAAGTATTTTAAACATTAATAGCTATGGGTCTTCCCCCCTCCCCTTACAATGTTAACTTCATTGTACATGACTGGTGTATTTTGTTTGTATTTGGTTTCAACATTTTTATATTTCTTTCAGAGGAGGGAGGGGGTTGAATGGCCCTATGATGAATAGAATATTCACGGTAGGTCTTCTTTGCGTGCGTTCCAAGGGTGTCCCAAATACTATTGGCCCAAATTGTAGTTACCTATTTTTCTTTTGTATTCAAAGAAAGTAGTAAATGATGTTTTTTTTGTTGTTGCAATCGCAATACAAATCCCTTTGTAAGGGGCTATTGTTATTGCTAAAATTGTAAATATCCTTACATATCAATGACTTGTTCTAGGGAGTTATATGAATTCTTTTTTTCATACTTGTTGTATATTCTTCCACATACATATACGAACATGTATATTGCTTTATATTGAATCTAAAGCACCGGGTGTACAGGTCTCTGTAACAGTGGCTTCTTAACGACTTTTCGATTCCTTCTTTGCTACAGCAACGACAATAATAGTTATGCTTAAGTTGTATGCTTCACTACATAATTACTTAAAGGTAACCATAACCTACAGAAGTAGTGTGGTGAGGTTTTAATTGAAATTTGAAGCCGAGATTTCTGTACTAAATTCTTGTGGCTACCACCGCACTTGCATTACACGAAGAACTTTCATGCTGGCCTTTTAGAGTTTAAGGGTTATTCAATTCAATACAGTATGATGACCTAGTACACTACTCTTTCACACGACGGTAAGATAAACTAAATATTCAAAAGATAGCATCTTTAAACCCACGCAAACAAGAAAGATAGTGTGATGTCCTAAATGGGGGGCCACGCAAGTTTCAACTGCACTCGTGTGATTTTAGTGATGGCCTAAACGGGTTCAAATGACTCCGGAGACTACTTATCGAAGACCCTTTGAACTGAGTGTTTACTTTGCAACATAATTTCGCTTGATCATTAGGGATTGTATTTAGGACAAGCACAATGAATACCTCCTTTCAAGAACTTCACAATTGCTATTACAATTAGCTATGTAGATAAATATACCGATGAGAAACGAGGATGAAGCGCAGCGTTGATTCTTTCAACCAAACCTGCCCCTCATAACTTGTAGCCCGTCTGATCATTTGGGTCTAACCGTTTCCTGGGTTATGGAACCAAAACGATCATCACATAAGCATCTTTAAACACCGGAATTACGGTGGCTTCATCATCGTGTTGATCACGCCTGTGTTTCTTCAGTGAGTTAAGTGATTTGAAAGGTTTGTTACAAGACAATCAATTCGTTCGTATGGTCGACATTTTGAAATTATCATGCGCACATGTTCTAATGCGTAAAAAAAACGGAAGACAAAGAATTTCTGAAGGTGGCAGGCAAAATATCGATCAATAGGGGTGTACCCGTAGCTTGTCGTTCGTTTTGTAAAGGTGGGAGACAAAAGTAAACTTGCTTTCTGTTTTCCATGCTTCCCGCTCACACTCATAAGTGAAATTATATTTTCTGGCTGTTTTTCGCACTTAATTGAAGAACAAATTTTGTTGCTTACCTCATTCTTATATCAACTAAACATTCACACCTGCAATGAAATTGATGTATTTACGAAGTTCTGAGCATCATGTGAAAGATGTGTACAAATAATTTACCAGGTTTACCACTTTCATGAAATGAGCATGAATTTAATGATGTCCAGATGAAGTGTCATATTAAAAAAGGAGACGGACACATGGTGACGTGTGAGTAATGTCTTCGAGGAATTTATCATAGTTCCCAATGTACAGTCCTGTGCTATTTTGTCAACACTCCTTTTGTTTCATATCGCGAATTTGGTCAATTCAGATGACAGTCCTGCACGTTTCTAAGGCTTACGGGTCATCATGATATCTAAATCTTTGAAACTTGGTAAACGATCAAGGTAATTTTTTTGTAGGAGGGTTTGTATTAAGACCATTGTTGAACTGGCCATGAGAAGATATAATATCGTAGGAATAATAAGGAAGAGAGCTTTGTTATTCACAATTTGGTCTAAAGAATTAATGGTTACTTAGCTTTTGGTAATCCTTGACGAGACTTGAGATTCTCTAAATCTCTTGCAGTCATAATCGCAATAGGCCGAGAACCTTCACTTTCCCTCAGCCAAAATGATGGAATTTTTAGCCCAACAATATGCATAGCCAAACCTCTCCTTGAAGTTTCTTGCATCAGGCAACAATTCTGAAGTGTTGAAGGCATGGGAAGACGACATCTTGTTGTGTCGGTTCCTTCGATTTTGCACAGCAAGCGACGTAGTACATCCATACAGAAGAATTAAAGTTCCTTCTATTACTACACGCTGTTTTCCGTTACACAAGTAACTCTCTAACCATTGAAATAAGGGCGATTGTACACCTAGAGCCTCCAACTTACGCAGCAAACCAGCATGCCACACCTTATCAAATGCCTTGCTGATATCTAGGAAGAGAACTCGTACCTCTTTGCTGCCCTCTAAGGCATCATAAATCTTGTGAACAAGAAAAATCAGTTGGTTAATTGTTGAGTCACCAGGCCTGAAACCCGATTGAAATTTATAAACAAAGCCAATTTCCATCAAAAAGTTATACAAATGAACGAACACAACTTTTTCACAGATCTTGGAAAAACTTGCCAGCAGAGAAACAGGATGGTAATTCACTTTGAGTTGACGGTTGTCATTTTTAAAAAGAGGAATAACATTTGCAAGCTTGCATTTGCTCGGGTACTGACCAAGTGAAAGAGACAAATTAACAAAATGAGTAACATAAACATGAAAACCCTCACTGCATAACTTAATAATCTTATTACCAACTCCATCATAGCCACATGCCTTAGAGATATCAATACCCTTCATCAGTTCAAGCACTTGCTCTCCAGTAGCAATAATACTGGATAAAAATTGCTGTGTCTGATATGGCTGGATAAGAGGAGGAATGGCATTGGCACCTGGAAGTTCAGTCTGTGACACAAAATACTCGTTAAATATGCACGCTTTTTCCTTGGCATCTAAAATAAGCACTTCGTTTTCCACAATGGTTGGAATAGATGAAGAATTTTCTCGACCACATACCCTATTAACGATTGACGACCACTCTTACAGTTGATATCTGGATTACTGAAATCCTTATTGGCTCTTTCAGAAAACGATTTTTTAGCAAATCATATGAGAGAGGTTACAATGTTACGTTGAGCCCTATAACTTTCCCACGTGACTGGAGATGGACGTTTATTATGAATTCGGAGCAGGCGGTCCCACCTCCTAATTGCAACGCACACTTTACTATCCATCCAGGGTTTATCATTTGGACGTATTGTAACCGTTTTCAATGGAATATACTTCTCAATAATTGAACGAAAATGATTGTACCAACAGGTATATGTTTTCACAGAGAGAAATCCAGTCCAACTGCGATAGTTCCCAATTCAAATCCGTAATATTAACGTTATTAAAAATCCACACACACACCTCTTGTGCGACCGACTTCGGTGAATGAAAAGATTCATACTTGAGAAAATAACAGAATGATCACAATTGGATGGGGGACTTAAAGTCCCAGAAGCACTAAAACGCTCTGGACAATTTGTGATAACCAAATCCAATATTGTCGAACTTTTAAAGGTGATATGTGTTGGGTCTGCTATCAACTGCGCCAAATTATTACTTTCTAAAAACGAATTTAATTTTTCACCAACATCACTATTCCATGATGGATTTGCAACATCGTCATGAGCATTTAAGTCTCCCAGCATAACAATAAAGTATGGTTTGGGAAGTTGACGGATTTTATCAAGAAACAGTTGAAAGTACTCAAAGAAATTATCAAGGGAAACACCGTCATTGCGGCCTGTAACAAACCCCACAGAGAATATCAAGGTGTTTGATGCGGAATTCAATTCAAAGAACTTCCACGGCCAAAAGTTCCAAATCTAATGTACACTTGACCACAAGAGAGTTAGTCGTGAAAAATGCAACACCGCCACCTACTCTCTGGTGTCTGTCAAGCCGGATAATAGGGCCGTATCCCAGAATTTGTAAACAATCACTGGACACTCGCTCGCTGAGCCATGTTTCGGTGACTGCAAAAACATCAAACCCATTCTCCTTCACCAGTTCAGAAATCTCATCAAACTTATCATCCCTATTCAAACTTCTAGGGGAACATTGAGAAGGCCAAGAATTTTTTGCATTGTCTCTTAGGAGAATGGGTCTTCACTTAAGGAACTGCTTGTCCCTTGCCAGCAGAGTCTCCAATATTAGCTCCAGTGATCTACCCAGTTTAGAGCAGGATTGCAGACAGTATTTTAATTTGACATCATTATTTCACTCTGCAAATCTCAGTGTTTGGGCAATGGGCTACTGTGTACCCTTTCATACCAAACAGCTTTTTGAAGATCTTGGTGTGGGTTTAGGAATTAATTCAATGCAGGGAACAAAGTCTAAACACCAGCAACTTGCTTCGTTTGCCAGTTTTTCCCTTGTAAAACACAGATTAGTTAAAGTGTTTAGGCATGAGCATATGTCGAACATTTGAATGAGGCAACAGAATCCATGTCATGATACCTACAGGAAATGTAAAGACACGTATGTTCCAAAGTGGTGCAACACTGCAGGATATTGTTCATGTGGTATGCCTTCAAACACTGCAAGTGCATGCATGTACTGCTCATGTGAAATTTCAAAAGAAATTGTTGCTTGTGGTTCAGCAGGGAAAATAACATTAAAGATTAAAAAAATTCATGCTGAAGCTCAAAAATGAATACCTTCTGTGAGGCTTGGCTGGATAATATCAGATTGGGTGTGTTGAAAGGTGGTAGCTAGAAAATTAAATATTGAGATAATAAGAGGTTTTTCTCAGGAAAGTTCATTTATAATAAGAGCTTCAATGTTATATAATGTTCCTATTGGTTTCATAAAAATTACACTTCATCTGGATCTTAAGTGCTATTATTTTGTGTTATACAAACCCCTAAGAGAAAACTTGATAGGAAATCCACAAATTGGCCATTGAAGTAGATTGCTTTTGATATCTTATATTCAGTTTGGCAGTGAAGCTTAGAGGACACAAAGTGGCCTACTATAATCAAATAATAACAATTTCACAACCTGTATGATATTTATGGGATAAATGTTGGAAGTATCTAATCCTTATGTGTTTCAACCATAAAGATCAATATCCCTGTCATGGAAGGTCACAGTATGAACCGTGCCTTTGTCTCTGGAAATTCCACAATATATCTCTCCTCTTATCATAATTTCTAATCACCTTCCTTGGGCAAGTATGAATATTAAAAAAAAATAAATAAACAGAAAAAATAATGTTAAAATTATGTACAGTCCATGCCCTGGTAATCATAATCGTCTTGCAACTTGATACAGATGTAAAAACAACAAAAACAACTGGAATGTGCCAATGGCAACTAATGTAATATTCTTTATATGATAGTTAACAATTATTCTTTGAAATCAAGGTGAATAGTGGTAGAATATTTACCGAGCGGCAAAGCGGCGAGGTAAATATTCTGCCACTTTTCACCGAGATTGAAAAGAATAATTGTTTTAGTATATATTCACGAAGTGATCTCAACAACAATTGCAGAAAAAACCATCCAAAGTCGATTTAATTTGCTTCTCAATTCATGCGTGAAAATGTTTGCAGAAGCTTCAAACATGGGAAATCTAAATAACCTTCGTTAAAATCCTCGTCACAGACGGCAAAATGGTAATTTAGCACTTTTTAAATCAGCAATCTAAATCGAAAGTCTGCTTGTTAAAACATTTTCACCGTTCGATCAAAGTTTTTGAGGTTCATTTGAAATGGAAATGGAAAGTGCAGTTGGTAAAGGATCCACGTGAAATGGTGGCTCTATTTGAGGTGAGCGTTAGTTTGTTGTAAAATGACCCATCTTGTTTCCTTGCAACCATGTGGAACTTTCTTAAACAATTTTTTAATTCCTCGATTTCACTAAGAAATTCGTTTTGGTGGGCGACCAGCCCTACAAGAGAGAATTACTCTGAGTGAAACAAATTGTTGGCGTGAAGATTGTTTACAGTCGATTTCAGTGCAGTGTATAGACCCTGTAGTCAGGCAGCATGTGTACTCCCGTGGGAAATTGGTGAAGAAAGCAAACCACTTAGCTAACTGTGTCCAAGTGACCTCAAATAGCAAGAAAAGTGATGTTGCCAAGTTTGCAACCTGCTCGGAGCCGATTTAAAGGGGTATTTTCAAAATAACGTCAAATGCTCAGCATGGAAACGAGGCTATAAAGAACATAATGCTAAATCGTTATAAAAATCTATCAAAATTTCACTGGATTAGCAAACATATTAACATGTCATGAAGAATGACCGATACTTATGTTTACAAGTCACGTGACATTTAACTTGAAAACAAGGCTCTTTAACTAAATTTTAAAAAACGCTTCTTGAATCAATAAACTTTACATTAGAACGAGGAATTTGTTGAAAGGACGATAAGAATAGACTGTCTAAGTACTAAACAAGAAATATCTTTTTCTTTGTTTCTTGTTTTATAGATTTTATTTCCTTTTCAAGGTTTAAAATCACAGGAAACCCATCGCAAGAAGCATATTTCCTTTTAATATCTTTTATAAATACATGGACATCCTCTCTTGTATAAAACTCCTAAGAATGGCTAAAAGGTTACAAAATTTTGTTCAACTGAGTGCTCAAGAAATTTTCCCTTTTAGTTAAATTTGCCATCAGAGTCTGAAATGTATTCATATTCGCTCTCGTCATCATCAACATCATGATCATCACCTTCATCATTATAGCCATCATCGTTGACGTCGACGTCGAGCGACGTGTTCTTGCAATCTTCGTCACTGTCTCAACATCCACAGAGATCTGTGCACGTCAATCCAGCCTTCCTACACTTGCACCGATTTTCTTTCGTGCATTTGCATTTCACGAGGTGGATGATTCCCTCAGGTGGTGGGGGAAGTGTGGTCATCACCGGGATCCACGCTTTCTTGTCTTCTTCCCATTTCCAGCCAAAGCGCTCCGGTGACAGCAAAACTGGATTGGGTACTATGTCGTTGTTCCATACTAGTAGCTAATAGTGGGCACGGAGAACACTTGATGCAACGCAACCTGTTTGTGGGGGGGGGGGGGGGGGGGGGGTTGTTGAGCATTTTGGCCTGTTTCTGCGTACAACCACCACAATCTCAATGCTCTGAGTGAGCAGATATCTGTCTTGAGAGAGAAAGATCTGACAGACCAAGCTTCTCTAGAGCTCCCGGTTGAATCAATTAAATACTATTCCATTTCCTTCAAATAGCTTTTGGGATCGTTTAATACGTATTCCATGAGCACAAGAAGCTGTGCTCTTGTTAATTTCTGTGATAGATCGACCAGTCCCAAAATCTGCAGCAAGATTCCTGCTCACTCCCGGAGCTGGAAGTGTAGGATTTGCATCCTCCGCTGAATCTTACAAAGCTGAATAATTTGTGTGGGTCGCCGCACTTGAATACCCTAAGCCGATTCAGGAATCCAATCCATTCGAGGCTCTTAAGTAGACTTGGGCCAAGCCTTAGCTTCTTCCTCAAAAGGATGACGCAGGAAGCACTACGGTTTACTATTTTAGGGGATGGTTCCTTAGGTATTTGTCAGGGCAGCCGATACCTATCTCCGATACCTATCTCCGATACCTATCCCCGATACCTATCCCCCCCCCCCCCCCCCCCCCCCCCCCCCCCCCCCGCCCCCTCCCCCCCCCCCCCCCCATGAGAGGCAACTTTCTCATAATTAAACGTGATTGAACTGTGGTTGTTTTTCTTTCAGCCGTGGGCGAACCTCCCCTTTGTATGGCCTGCGGCAGTCTATTTGCTGTGAAACACGCTGTAGAAGCGGCGCGAGACGAGATTGGGAAAGGAGATGATTATTTTGCCATGAGTAAGTTTTCATTTCTGGTATCATGCCTGGTATAATATGATTTTCAATCTTTCATTATCATGTCTTGGGTATTTGAAATGAGTTTCTTTGAAATGAAATGTTGATATTTGTATTTGTCTGTCGCAACTACTTCTGTATTTATTTATCGTTCAGGGCGCGGTTTCCAAAACAGGGTTTAAATAAGCCTCAACCTTGGGGCTTAATCGGCAGATATGTCCAGGAGTCTCAAACTTGAGTAAACGTAACCCGCGGTTTTGTTGCGGTGTTCCAGGGAAGTTTAAATTTAACAAACCGAGCGAGGAAGGCTAAATGATTAAACGTCTTGTTAAATAGAGAATAAAAATGGCGAACTAATCTGTTGATTTAAAACCGGAACTCAGTTTACAGACCAAGAGCTGCGTGCTCATAATCGCTTTTAGTGAGACTGTTTTATTCATTACCAATTTTGTTGACGGTCAGAAACAGTCGCAACACCTGACGAAATCTTTCCTGACGGCCGTCCACCAAGCTTTAATCGCTCTCAGGTTATACACCAGTGGAAGATTCCTTTCCGTAGTTATTATCGATGAGTCTCGAGCTCTTATAGTGAAATAGCCCCGCCCTTATTTTTTGTTGTTGTTTTTGTTTTTTTGTTTTTTTTTATTTTTCGTTAAAACGGCAATCTCTTTTGCGCAAAAGTACTGTTTCGATCTTTGCCATGACGCGAAGTTTCCAACACGAGGTTAATTAGTAACCGGTTCATCGATTAACCATACTTTGAGCAATGTAATTAACCGCGAGTTAACAAACCTGCAGTTTTTAAATTTAACCCTTGGTTAGCCCTAACGTGGGGTTTACTTTCACCTGTTGTTTGAACTACTGAACACAGGGAATTTTAACTCAGTCATAAAATAGCGATGGGGTAAGTAGATAGACTTCAGCTATGAGGGTTACAATCGTAATATGGGTGACAATGTCACTATGCTAAGGTGAAACGAACGTCGACATAACCATCAGAATCAACCACGGCCTCCGCCATTTTGTTCAAATGCTCAGAAGCGAGGAATCTGGAAGGCGTGCTTTAATTGGCCAGACGCAGCAAATTTCCTTGTGTTGATGCTGTTTCGTTTCACGAACGCAAGCATATTCGCAAGCACAAGGAAAAGGAAAATAATGATCCTTGTGCTTGTGTCTGTGCTTATGCTTGCTTCAGGCTCGTTTTCACAGTGAAAAAAGGGCTCTTATGCTTGCGTTTATGCTTGCGCTTGTGCTTGCGTCACTAGTGAAAGTGCTGCCTTTTGTTCAAACAAAAAAGTATGAATGAACAAGACTCTACTGAGTTTGCGTGTGTTGCTTGTGCTTATTCTTTGAAAAAAGCTACAACAAGTTGCAAAATTGTTGAGACACTTTCATTAAAAAACACCTTTTCTAGCTTCCAATGTCCGCCGTATCTAAAATTTAAACCTTTCCCACTTCCTCTCCCCCCCTCCCCCTTTCAATGTTGACTGCTTAAGTTCCCAACATTTTTCTGTCTTGCTAGCAACACTGATAAGGGGGGAGGGGGGCTGCAGTGTGAGAGATAATAGGGAAATTAATTACGCCCCAAGAAGGTGAAGTGTCTCCACTATTTTTGCAACTTGTTGTAGCGTTGCTGGTGACAACCAGGCTGTAACTACTCCTTTGTTTTTGCATCCAGTTCTAATTGCTCACAGGGCATCGTTACCTGCACAAGACTTGTGCCTAGAGACCGAAACTTTCGGGGATATCTTAGGTTCCCCCTTGTGGAAAAGAAAACTGATGTTATATGTTCGTATATCAGAATTGAATTCTTGGCGGTTATTCACGGTATTATTATTATTAGTATATACTCACTCAGTGATCTTGGTGTTTCAAGCAATCATCCAGTGAAATTTTGATAGATTTTTATAACGATTTAGCATTATGTTCTTTATAGCCTCGTTTCCATGCTGAGCATTTGACGTTATTTGAAAATACCCCTTTAAAATCGGCTCCGAGCAGGTTGCAAACTTGGAAACATCACTTTCTTGCTATTTGAGGTCACTTGGACAGTTAGCTAAGTGGTTTGCTTTCTTCCACCACTTTCCCACGGGAGTACACATGCTCCCTGACTACAGGGTCTATACACTGCCTGAAATCGACTGTAAACAATCTTCACGCCAACAATTTGTTTCACTCGGAGTAATTCTCTGTGTAGGGCTGGTCGCGTCCCACCAAAACGAATTTCTTAGTGAAATCGAGGAATTAAAAAATTGTTTAAAAAAGTTCCACATGGTTGCAAGGAAACAAGATGGGTCATTGTACAACAAACTAACGCTCCACCTCAAATAGAGCCACCATTTCACGTGATCCTTTACCAACTGCACTTTCCATTTCCATTTCAAATGAACCTCAAAACTATGATCGAACGGTGAAAATGTTTTAACAAGCCGACTTTCGTTTAGATTGCTGATTTAAAAAGTGCTAAAGTCCCATTTTGCCGTCTGTGACGAGGATTTTAACGAGGTTTATTAGATTTCCCATGTTTGAAGCTTCTGCAAACATTTTCACGCATGAATTGAGAAGCAAATAAAATCGACTTTGGAGGTTTTTTCTGCAATTGTTGTTGAGATCACTTCGTGTATATACTAAAACAATTATGCTTTTCAATCTCGGTGAAAAGTGGCAGAATATTTACCTCCGCACTTGTGCCGCTCGGTAAATATTCTACCACTATTCACCTTGATTTCAAAGAATAATTGTTAAACTATCATATAAAGAATATTACATTAGTTGCCATTGGCACATTCCAGTTGTTTTGTTGTTTTTACATCTGTATCAAGTTGCAAGACGATTATGATTACCAGGGCATGGACTGTACATAATTTTAACATTATTTTTTCTGTTTTTTTTTTTTTTTTAATATCCATACTTGCCCAAGGAAGGTGATTAGAAATTATGATAAGAGGAGAGATATATTGTGGAATTTCCAGAGACAAAGACATACTGTGACCTTCCATGACAGGGATATTGATCTTTATGGTTGAAACACATAGGATTAGAGACTTCCAACATTTATCCCATAAATATCATACAGGTTGTGAAAATTGTTATTATTTGATTATAGTAGGCCACTTTGTGTCCTCTAAGCTTCACTGCCAAACTGAATATAAGATATCAAAAGCATCTACTTCAATGGCCATTTGTGGATTTCCTATCAAGTTTTCTCTTAGGGTTTTGTATAACACAAAATAATAGCACTTAAGATCCAGATGAACTGGAATTTTTCTGAACCCACTAGGAACATTATATAACATTGAAGCTCTTAGTATAAATGAACTTTCCTGAGAAAACCTCTTATTATCTCAATATTTAATTTTCTAGCTACCACCTTTCAACACACCCAATCTGATATTATCCAGCCAAGCCTCACAGAAGGTATTCATTTTTGAGCTTCAGCATGAATTTTTTTAATCTTTAATGTTATTTCCCTGCTGAACCACAAGCAACAATTTCTTTTGAAATTTCACATGAGCAGTGCATGCATGCACTTGCAGTGCTTGAAGGCATACCACATGAACAATATCCTGTAGTGTTGCACCACTTTGGAACATACGTGTCTTTACATTTCCTGTAGGTATCATGACATGGATTCTGTTGCCTCATTCAAATGTTCGACATATGCTCATGCCTAAACACTTTAACTAATCTGTGTTTTACAAGGGAAAAACTGGCAAACGAAGCAAGTTGCTGGTGTTTAGACTTTGCTCCCTGCATTGAATTAATCCCTAAACCCACACCAAGATCTTCAAAAAGCTGTTTGGTATGAAAGGTACACAGTAGCCCATTGCCCAAACACTGAGATTTGCAGAGTGAAATAATGATGTCAATTAAAATACTGTCTGCAATCCTGCTCTAAACTGGGTAGATCACTGGAGCTAATATTGGAGACTCTGCTGGCAAGGGACAAGCAGTACCTTAAGTGAAGACCCATTCTCCTAAGAGACAATGCAAAAAATTCTTGGCCTTCTCAATGGTCCCCTAGACTTTGAATAGGGATGATAAGTTTGATGAGATTCTGAACTGGTGAAGGAGAATGGGTTTGATGTTTTTGCAGTCACCGAAACATGGCTCATCGATCGAGTGGTCCAGTGATTGTTTACAAAATTCTGGGATACGGCCCTAGTATCCGGCTTGACAGACACCAGAGAGTAGGGTGGCGGTGTTGCATTTTTCACGACTAACGCTCTTGTGGTCAAGTGTACATTAGATTTGGAACTTTTGGCCGTGGAAGTTCTTTGAATTGAATTCCGCATCAAACACCTTGATATTCTCTGTGGGGTTTGTTACAGGCCGCAATGACGGTGTTTCCCTTGATAATTTCTTTGAGTACTTTCAACTGTTTCTTGATAAAATCCGTCAACTTCCCAAACAATACTTTATTGTTATGCTGGGAGACTTAAATGCTCATGACGATGTTGCAAATCCATCATGGAATAGTGATGTTGGTGAAAAATTAAATTCGTTTTAGAAAGTAATAATTTGGCGCAGTTGATAGCAGAGCCAACACATATCCCTTTAAAAGTTCGACAATATTGGATTTGGTTATCACAAATTGTCCAGAGCGTTTTAGTGCTTCTGGGACGTTAAGTCCCCATCCAATTGTGATCATTCTGTTATTTTCGCAAGTATGAATCTTTTCATTCACCGAAATCGTCGTACAAAATGTGTGTGTGGAATTTTAATAACGTTAATATTACGGATTTGAATTGGGAACTATCGCAGTTGGACTGGATTTCTCTCTGTGAAAACATATACCTGTTGGTACAGTCATTTTCGTTCAAATTATTGAGAAGTATATTCCATTGAAAACGGTTACAATACGTCCAAATGATAAACCCTGGATGGATAGTAAAGTGGTGCGTTGCAATTAGGAGGTGGGACCGCCTGCTCCGAATTCATAATAAATGTCCATCTCCAGTCACGTGGGAAAGTTATAGGGCTCAACGTAACACTGTAACCTCTCTCATATGATTTGCTAAAAAATCGTTTTCTGAAAGAGCCAATAAGGATTTCAGTAATCCAGATATCAACTGTAAGAGTGGTCGTCAATCGTTAATAGGGTATGTGGTCGAGAAAATTCTTCATCTATTCCAACCATTGTGGAAAACGAAGTGCTTATTTTAGATGCCAAGGAAAAAGCGTGCATATTTAACGAGTATTTTGTGTTCACAGACGGAACTTCCAGGTGCCAATGCCATTCCTCCTCTTATCCAGCCATATCAGACACAGCAATTTTTATCTAGTATTATTGCTACTGAGAGCAAGTGTTGAACTGATGAAGGTATTGATATCTCTAAGGCAGTGGCTATGATGAGTTGGTAATAAGATTATTCAGTTATGCAGTGAGGTTTTTCATGTTTATGTTACTCATTTTGTTAATTTGTCTCTTTCACTTGGTCAGTACCCGAGCAAATGCAAGCTTGCAAATGTTATTCCTCTTTTTAAAAATGACAACCGTCAACTCAAAGTGATTACCATCCTGTTTCTCTGCTGGCAAGTTTTTCCAAGATCTGTGAAAAAGTTGTGTTCGTTCATTTGTATAACTTTTTGATGGAAATTGGCTTTCTTTTTAAATTTCAATCGGGTTTCAGGCCTGGTGACCTCAACAATTACCAACTGATTTTTCTTGTTCACAAGATTTATGATGCCTTAGAGGGCAGCAAAGAGGTACGAGTTTCTTCCTAGATATCAGCAAGGCAGTTGATAAGGTGTGGCATGCTGGTTTGCTGCGTAAGTTGGAGGCTCTAGGTGTACAATCGCCTTATTTCAATGGTTAGAGAGTTACTTGTGTAACGGAAAACACTTGTAGTAAGAAGGAACTTTAATTCTTCTGTATGGATGTACTACGTCGCTTGCTGTGCAAATCGAAGGAACCGACACAACAAGATGTCGTCTTCCCATGCCTTCAACACTTCAGAATTGTTGTCTGATGCAAGAAACTTCCAGGAGAGGTTTGGCTATGCATATTGTTGGGCTAAAAATTCCATCATTTTGGCTGAGGGAAAGTGAAGTTCTCGCCTATTTGCGATTATGACTGCAAGAGATTTAGAGAATCTCAAGTCTCGTCATGGATTACCAAAAGCTAAGTAACCATTAATTCTTTAGACCAAATTGTGAATAACAAAGCTCTCTTCCTTATTATTCCTACAATATTATATCTTCTCATGGCCAGTTCAACAATGGGTCTTAATACAAACCCTCCTACAAAAAAATTCCTTGATCGTTTACCAAGTTTCAAAGATTTAGATATCATGATGACCCGTAAGCCTTAGAAACGTGCAGGACTGTCATCTGAATTGACCAAATTCGCGATGTGAAACAAAGGAGTGTTGACAAAATAGCACAGGACTGTACATTTGGAACTATGATAAATTCCTCGAAGACATTACTCACACGTCACCATGTGTCCGTCTCCTTTTTTAATATGACACTTCATCTGGACATCATTAAATTCATGCTCATTTCATGAAAGTGGTAAACCTGGTAAATTATTTGTACACATCTTTCACATGATGCTCAGAACTTCGTAAATACATCAATTTCATTGCAGGTGTGAATGTTTAGTTGATATAAGAATGAGGTAAGCAACAAAATTTGTTCTTCAATTAAGTGCGAAAAACAGCCAGAAATATAATTTCACTTACGAGTGTGAGCGGGAAGCATGGAAAACAGAAAGCAAGTTTACTTTTGTCTCCCACCTTTACAAAACGAACGACAAGCTACGGGTACACCCCTATTGATCGATATTTTGCCTGCCACCTTCAGAAATTCTTTGTCTTCCGTTTTTTTTACGCATTAGAACATGTGCGCATGATAATTTCAAAATGTCGACCATACGAACGAATTGATTGTCTTGAAACAAACCTTTCAAATCACTTAACTCACTGAAGAAACACAGGCGTGATCAACACGATGATGAAGCCACCGTAATTCCGGTGTTTAAAGATGCTTATGTGATGATCGTTTTGGTTCCATAACCCAGGAAATGGTTAGACCCAATGATCAGACGGGCTATAAGTTATGGGGGGCAGGTTTGGTTGAAAGAATCAACGCTGCGCTTCATCCTCGTTTCTCATCGGTATATTTATCTACATAGCTAATTGTAATAGCAATTGTGAAGTTCTTGAAAGGAGGTATTCATTGTGCTTGTCCTAAATACAATCCCTAATGATCAAGCGAAATTATGTTGCAAAGTAAACACTCAGTTCAAAGGGTCTTCGATAAGTAGTCTCCGGAGTCATTTGAACCCGTTTAGGCCATCACTAAAATCACACGAGTGCAGTTGAAACTTGCGTGGCCCCCCATTTAGGACATCACACTATCTTTCTTGTTTGCGTGGGTTTAAAGATGCTATCTTTTGAATATTTAGTTTATCTTACCGTCGTGTGAAAGAGTAGTGTACTAGGTCATCATACTGTATTGAATTGAATAACCCTTAAACTCTAAAAGGCCAGCATCAAAGTTCTTCATGTAATGCAAGTGCGGTGGTAGCCACAAGAATTTAGGACAGAAATCTCGGCTTCAAATTTCAATTAAAACCTCACCACACTACTTCTGTAGGTTATGGTTACCTTTAAGTAATTATGTAGTGAAGCATACAACTTAAGCATAACTATTATTGTCGTTGCTGTAGCAAAGAAGGAATTGAAAAGTCGTTAAGAAGCCACTGTTACAGAGACCTGTACACCCGGTGCTTTAGATTCAATATAAAGCAATATACATGTTCGTATATGTATGTGCAAGAATATACAACAAGTATGAAAAAAGAATTCATATAACTCCCTAGAACAAGTCATTGATATGTAAGGATATTTACAATTTTAGCAATAACAATAGCCCCTTACAAAGGGATTTGTATTGCGATTGCAACAACAAAAAAAACATCATTTACTACTTTCTTTGAATACAAAAGAAAATAGGTAACTACAATTTGGGCCAATAGTATTTGGGACACCCTTGGAACGCACGCAAAGAAGACCTACCGTGAATATTCTATTCATCATAGGGCCGTTTAACCCCCTCCCTCCTCTGAAAGAAATATAAAAATGTTGAAACCAAATACAAACAAAATACACCAGTCATGTACAATGAAGTTAACATTGTAAGGGGAGGGGGGAAGACCCATAGCTATTAATGTTTAAAATACTTTAAAATTTTTTTTATGGTCTTGTGGGAACACTTTTGTCAGGATAGTAGAATGTTCAGTTAGCATTGTTTCTCCATTCCAAAATTTGACACATCAACTGCTTTCGAAGAAGTCCCATGTCCTTAAGGAAACTCCCACTGAAATGATGGAAGGCATCTTCCAATTCTGATGATATCTCTGACAGAGAGAATCACCTCCACACCACAGCTGCCTGCTCCTGCACCTCTTGTTGTCTGCTGTGGCATGTTGATATGGGGCAAAGGAAGGCACAACTTTGGGCAGTTCCATTGTTGCAAGTTGAATCGGGAACCACTTGAAAGATCACTGAAACCATTCAACATGTTCTTGATAACTATCAGAGTGCTTTTGGGTGGGGCAATCTTCAAGCCATGATCAAAATTGACATTTCTACTGACAGCATCAAAGTCCCCATGTAACATAGCTGGGATATGAATTGGAATAAGGATTATACTTGCTGCATCTGCTGAGCAGTGAATGAAATACCCTGATACCTTTTGGCTGAAAAACAATGCTCCTTGTTTCGCCCATGACTGACCGTAACAGGGGAGGTATGCAACATCACTTTGTTTCTCTTCTCCCAGAAAGGCAAGGCATGTTGTGTCAATAGCAAAACTGTTGACGTAACTTTCACAAGCAAGGGTACAAAAGTCTGACAAATTCATAATACTGTTTTCTGTTGTAAAATGACATCATTAACCCTGGAATTCATCAAAACATCTTTCATTTTGGAAGTGCTCAGTGCCACGGGTGTTTGAGAAAGCCAAGAAATTGCTCATCTCAAGATGAAGGCATCTGAGTCCAATTCACAAATTTTCTGAAACACTTTTAGAGCACCCATGTTGTAACATCCTAGATGGCCAATTTTGACGACATCCTTTGGACAGGATCGCAACAATGTTAACGCATGTTGTATAGTACATGCTGATGGGTGACCATTGGCCAGTAAAGGGTTGAACAATTTTGCGCAATTTTTGGAAACTAAAACATATCCTGGAGGAATGTAGGACACTTTAGGAAAGTAGTATGCTGCTGCATGATTATGGGTTAGGCTGTTTAACTTCCCATTCCGAAAATCTGCTAGAGCAAGTTGCTTTGTGTTACCTCTATGAGTTGCCTTCAACACTGGCACTGCAAATGACATCATCATCTTTTGCACTAACCAGGTTACAGCTGTCATTTCTGTCTGAGTTAGCTTCAGCACTCTCACTGCCAATGGCATCATCTTCGTCACTAATCAGGTTACAAGTGCCATTTCTGTCTAAATCATGTTGACTACTGACACTGTAATTGCCTTTGCCCTTGCTTGCAAATGCATTAGTAACACCATTGTGTAGTTCGTGAGTGTTCACCACGTCCTTCTCAGCAAGGTTGCATGCAGTGATATTATCATTTGCTTCGTTATTGCAAAGGATGTCTGCCTGATCATGTATAATCTGGCCTGCGGATAAGACAGAAGCTTTCAATAATTTGCGAATTCATACTTGCAGAAGACAGGACCAAACGGTCTGGTGAACATCGCATTCACTGCTTGGATCCGTTCTTGATCTTCCTTAGACCAGTCTGGGCTCCAAGGTTTCCACCCACAGCCTCTGTAGTAGAATGGTTTTCCTAGTGGAGGAAAAGACAGAAAGAAACACGAAACTTTACAATCGCAACAGTTGCATTGAAACTGAAACTCTTGCAGTTGTTGTTATAAGTGTTTTCTCTCAGTTCCTGTCTCAACCTTAGAAAACCATTGTTCAACTTGTCAAGGAGAGTAGACCATTGCATTTTCCTTGCAGCTATAATTATTTATTTTATATATACGGAGATTTTCGCATCAAATTTTGCTGTGTGAAAAAGCGTTTCAGATTTTACTTCGACCACTCAGAGAGGTGAAACGAGTTTCTCACTCGTGAAAAAATTGTTTCGTCCAATCACAAACCATGGTTTGAGTGAATTGTGTTGTCGCAGGCTTTTTCGCGGTCATTACAGTACCTTTATTGGCTTCCCAATTTGGGATTTGCTTATTTCGTTATTTTCAAACAAGCACTTCCATATTCAATTAAGAATTGAAATGTTTGCTATCCTTTGCACCAGTTATGATTTTTGATTGGTGATATTTTCACATGTCGATTTTAGTAAACACTTAATTTTTTGAAGAGAATTTAATACAGGAGTTTTGTAATTATTTTAGAGAACCAACTAAAGCTGGATAAATAAAAAAAATCTCAGTATGTATAAAGTAAACAAATTACAGCATGGAAAACGCTTTGTACGGGATTTTCACACTCGTTGGTTTTGTATCAGAAATCTCACTCGTTCGCTTTCAGATACTTTACCAACGAGTGTGAGAATCCCGTACGTGTGCGCTTTCCATGAAGTAATCTCTATTTTACTGCTGCTTTCTACTGTACAACTGAAGGCCACCGTCTACCAATAATTTTCGATACGTCCTGGTTGAGTGCTACATGAGAGAATTTACAAGGGTATCATGCTGCACACAATTTATTTATGCAACTTACAAGTTGCATAAATAGTTAAGTTAGTTTACATATTAGGAGTAGTATAAAATACCCTCTCACCACTAAAGAAGACTATTAATCTATCTTCTTGTTCAACGCCACAATCTAGTGTAACCTATGGTAGTCATTTCATAACAAAATTGTTAATTTTCAACTTGTACACATAATTATAATACCTGATTGAATGCAACAAACAGCTTCTCTGAATGACTATCTTATCTGAAGATTCTCAGTGTAAAGGTGTGTGAGAATTTGGTCCACTAAGAAATAAGATGCCATAATAGTCAAACAGGTTTTTGCAAGACTCAACCATTACAATTTCCTTAAAACCTGTGAATATGCATGTGGTTAAATGCATATAAGCAAATTCGGTGTCTTTACTTCATGAAGGGACGGTCAGGAACTAGGAGTATGTTATTTAGTGGATAAGGGTGAAAGTAAAAAAAAACATTTAACCCCACAAATACTTCAGGGATGTTATGTTACTATGAGAAGGATAGGCAATCAAGTGTAAGAAACATACTTTAGCTAAAAACCAAGTTATTATCAACTCCTACTTGAACAAATAGGTTCAAAGAGGCAAATGAAAAAAAGAAAGAACATCAATGCATTCAATATTACTTGTGTTAATATCAACAATGTATGTCACTTTCACTTTGAAAAAAACCTTAAACACTTGCTAGATAAAACCACAGTAACCTGTCACACAACAGTCAAATATGGGATTGGAAAACTTCTTTTACCTCGTTGATAAGGTGAAAAACAGTCATACGTGTACAATATAGCTTGGAGGGCTGGCTGGCACCTATTACAGTGACCTTACCTGAAGAGGTGCTATCAGCAGCATCATGTGATGTAGCTTTTATGTACAGTTGCCGTTGAAGCTTGTGAGCAGCTTCAAAATCTTGATTTGACAATTTATTCAATGACTGGTGATTGCAGAAAAGCATTGAAACATGGTTAATTGTTATGTAACCACACCCAAACATCCAAAATATCAATAAGATGTTCCTCGTCTGCAGAAAATTGGCTGTCCCTAATAATAAAGGACTGGTCATAAAGTGCAGGAGGGGATGGGCCATCATTTTTGTGCACGTAAAAAGGGGTGGGTCAAGAAACATCATGCAATACATTGGGGGTGGGCTATGAACAATTATGCTTCAGTTTTATTAGCTGCAGATATGTATACATACACCATTTAACTCTTAAATTGGGAGTAATGTAGCTTGATAATGACTTGCAATAAAAATGCTTCTATTTACACCACCTGGCTATAGTGGCAGCTAGCTGTTTTTACAAAGATTATATCAAGAAGGAATATTCATGTGAAAAAAATAAAGAAAATGAAAGCAGCAACCTATAAAGCATTGCATGCAACGTTTAGTCTGCATCAGTGAAATCATCATCACTGAAGTCATCATCCGTATCTGTGTCGGCTTTACCTTGGTGTAAAAACCCACAATTGACGTCACAAATTCAACATTCAGCTGTTAGTGGGTTCGATAATGTGACGCCAGTAATAGGGGAAGCTGAGCTGTAGATCGATGGGTCGATGGATCAATGGATCAGTAATCAGTAGATCAATAGATCGATTGAGCTTTTCATCCATATGGATCAGTGGTGGATTGATCCATGGATCAGTGCATCGATGGATCAGTCTATCTGTAGATCGATGGATCAATGAGTCAGTCTATCAGTGGGCGATGGATGTGAAGCTGAGAAGGACGTGGAGAAGAGGCTACTAGTAAATTGAGATCCATTCCCCCTCCACGTAGCAATCGCGGTCACTGTTGATGTTTGAAACGTGATCTTTTTTCCTGGTTTACTACTGCTTTTATTAATGGTGACAAGTTGTCTTTCCATGAAGTTAGATGAGGAGACGAAAGCGTTTACTCGACTTGTGATCGAAAATTGCGACAAAAAAGCCTCTATCTTGTGTAATGGGCCCGTGTGTGCGGTACCACATGGAGCTCGCGTCCGAACTACAGTTGGTAATTCCTGTGGGCTTTTTTAGTACCGGATGTATTGGTTTGGGATCCATTGTCACATTTCCCGGATAAGATCCTTCCCTGTCCATCTTGCAATGATAAAAATATTCAAGAAACCCTCCATCCCATCCGCTGGAAAGATGGTAGTAACGACTATGACCAGCCTCGACTCCTTGTATGCAGCATTTATTTGTGCAGAAACAAGCATCAAATCTTCAGCCATGATCCAGGTATTCTCTGTCAAATAAAAGAAAATTTTCCACCGCCCTTTACGTTATTTCACAAAAGTGGAGTGACTAGAGAGTTGTGTAGTATGGACTTAGGAAAATGTGTTTCTTAAACGAAAAGGCAGAAAGGTCAGAAAGCTTCCCAAGTTTCTCGTCCAAAGGCAGTAAGGTTGGACAAAAAGTTGCAACTGCTTGTTATATACACAGATACTTTGAAAAAGAACACTTATACCAGCAAAGGATTTGTCAGATGAGTGCATTGTCGTTGAGTGCTGACCATACCTTTAAAGTATCCTGCAATATTGGATTTTGGTGTGATGGCAAGTGGATACAGTTGTATGACAGTTTATTCATAGTCATGAATGAAATTGGTGTGGTATTATCTTGGAAACTATGTAAGGAAACAGGGTTTCATAATGTTCAAGATCTGCTGATCAGCTGTCGCTGTAGACCAATGAAACAGTGGCGGTTAAGTCGTGAAATTGACATTAGCGGCATACCAGCATGTTTTGTTCATATACGTCCTCTAAAAGTTTTCAGGTTTTTCATGAGAGCGTTAGGGTTTTGCTTGACTACCCTAATAACATTCTGCTCGTTTTGCAATGGAAAAAAAATCAAAGTTAACAAGTTTGAAAGGAGGTAAATTACCGTCCAGGAGTCGCTTTAGATCAAGATTTCAAATGCTCCTTGAAACACGAATACTTTCTCCTTGATCTTTCAAGTTGCACTTCGGTTTCATGTTTGTTTTTTTTTCTCGTAGCTGCTAAATCACGCATCTCTTTCGTTCTAATCTTTCTTCGCTTCTCAGCAATGGTGTGCCTTTCAATTGGAGTTTTTTTCATCACATGAAGTCCTTTCTTTGGTCTTTCTGGGGCGCTTTCCATTTAGCCAAAATTTCAAGTTCAAATGGAAAGGCCTTTTCCCTCCCAGGAATAAAGCCTGGTTTTGAGTCATAAACTTAATCGCTGGCAAGGCGCAACAAAACAAAATGGACGGGGGTGTCCTGCTGCTTCGTTCACAGAAACTTAACGCGTATTCAGAATTATTTTGAGTCGACAGTACGTAATTATTTTGCACATGAGTTTGCGGTGCATTTTAGGATGACTTGGACCACCATAGAGTTATTGACAAGGGAAGTGATACACACTGGCAATCCTTTTGGAAGGCCATCAATCCCACCAGAGAAGCAAGTATTGGTCTTCCTATGGGCATTGGCGACCTACATTGTAAGAGGGCACGCGAGAAATCGCCGACCGAATTGACATCACATACAGCAGTGTTTCTTGAACTGTTTCTCGATTAACGAAAACGGTTTGTGGCCTTAAAAACCAGTATATAAGATGGCCAAATGGTGAGTAAAGTATATAACCTTTTACCACGTTATATCACATATTTCTTGGAACGATACCTGAAACGGAAATTTCGTTGCACTTAAGGAAAGACTTTTGACAAGTGAATACATTTATGTTACTCTCGATTAGAGAGTGCTAGCTTGCTCACTTGAGTGTTCTGAAATTTTACACATGCATATATATGTATATACAGCTATTTACTGAGTTTAGCGAGTTGAATTTAAGCTACATTCACTCTAGTAAAAATGAAAATGTTTATTTGTAATTTTTACATCTTGCTAGGGAAAGAGATAAATGAAGTCAAGGCAGATTTTGGTGACACATTTCCAGGCGTCATTGGTGCCATTGATGGAACCGTGATTCATATGTGATGTCCATCAGAAAACAAAGAAGCATATAATTGCAGAAAAAGATTTTATGCTTTGAACGTTCAGGTAGAACAAGTATTTGATAATCACTATAGGAGTAAATGCCATTGTTTTACCTTAACTGTGCCGGCAAAAGTTTACTGTATACAGTAAACTTACGTCTGGTTCCCCAGCTTGAATACCTTGTCATCAATAGATAATTTAGGGCTAAGTTTTAATTAAGTTTTTAAAATACAGCTTTAACGTGACATTTTTTCCCAGATGTTTTAAAATGTCCATGATCCTTGATGTAAACGTCACCCTAAATTTGGTCATTTTAATAGTGAAAAGTTATTTGTATCACCCAACTAGTGGACTAATGCAAATCCTGCATTTTGATTGGCTACGCTACTGGAGGACTATTAGCCTCATGGGCTATTGACCTGTAGCCCTTTTAAATAATAATTGATACAAGGCCTTTTGTTTTTGTATCTGTAATCTTAAGGGCCCCTGGAAAGTACTGTGACAATGCTACCTCCAATAATTTTACATTTCATTGATTGAAACTGATTGAAAATGCTATTGCTCCGTTTAAGTTTCTTGAACTTAAGAGAGGTGATGCTGTACCAGACCAACTGAAGAATGACATGTCAGAATAATTAACAGAAGCAACTTTGCCTCCACCGACTGCAGAGAATGTACGTCTTGTCTCAGATGCACTCATCTTGTACAATGTCATTGAAAAGAGGAGAGGAGAGCTTGATGACCTGGCAAAGGGCTTAGAAAGTATCGGGTTGATTAATTACTTCTCTACTTTTCCCCAGAACAGCAGAGAAAACTGTGGATGCTGAAACTGTAAAGGCAAGAATCAACGAAGGAGAATTAGACATCTCAGAGCAACAAGCAAAGTGTTTATTACTTCAATACATAGATGAACTAGGAAGAAGAGATCCCAAACGTTAGTACCGTCCTGTATATAGACTGGTAATAGTTAATAAAAAAATTAATAAGTGAAGAAATTATTTTGCACATTTCACACAACTGCACTTGTCCAAACATTTATTTGTCGTCCTATGGAAAAAGTAATCTTGTAGCTATTTCAGACTGTCATATTTCATTGGTCCCTATGACTTGTGGCTTCTTTTGTTATCAGGGCTAGGCGCATTGCTTCTTTTGTATCATCTATTAGTTTGTTCTCCAATCATACACTGCATCTGGAAAGCTAAAGGGTCTCTCAATGGAAAACCTTGAAAATCATTCTTTAGTCTGAAACTAAAATTAAAAATGGCTTTCAGCAAGTATAGTTAAATCATACTGGTCTATTGCATTACTGTCAAACTTTAACCATGAACACCTTTATATAGTTGAAGAATGTTACTGTGTTACAAGGAAGAATTAAATCAGGCATAAGAGAACTTACTCTGAACAGTGATGGTAATTAGCTTGTGGTTTTTAACTTTTTCTCTGGTGTCCCAAGTTTTATTGTTATTGATCACAGCAGAACAAACATACCTGAAGTATTTCACGTGTTCACAGTTCAACAGTAAAGGACTGGATAGGTTTCGAAAGGTTACTTAGGAACAATCCCATGTTTATTTAGTTGAATGGTCCTTCGAAGAATCTTGGTATATACACATGTATAATCATGCAACACTGATGGAGGACAAGGGTAGACAAGCTACATATTTTTCTGATCTTATCTGTTAATGGATAATTACATAACACAACAGAACCCTGATAACATGTTGCATGAACCAACAATATTACACTAGCTGTTGAAAATTTGTGCATCAATAAGTTTTGTAAGTTGATTACCAAATTTTTCTCCCACTGTAATAAGAGCTGTCGTAAGGCAGTGCCGTACACACACAACATTCAGAGGTCAGTGGTTATGTACAGCGGACTGTGTATAATGTAATGATGGTTGTACTAAATGTTACAGTATATTCTGTTATTTGTTTCAGAACATAGAGGAGCCATTATTCAAGATTTGCTTTCTTTCTGGACCTCTTCACCAAAAATGCCAGCAGCTCATGAGGGGCTAACATTACACTTTGCTGACAATGCAGGCATCTTCTTATTTCCAGTACATACTTTCGGCAATTAACTATTCCTGTGCAGTATAAAAGCTATGCTGACTTTTCTGCAAAAATGGATGTTGCACTTAAGTTTGGGTCTAAAGGCTTTTCTGAGGTGTAATGTTCTTTGATGACCTGAGTTTAATGTTGTGTTCAAATGATATCCAAAAATATGTACTTAAGAGCAATTAAGTTCTTGTACATGTAATATATAGACTTCCACAAGTTCTAGTACCACTGT
>NC_090888.1:31148965-31158965 GCF_036669925.1 Montipora capricornis | reverse complement strand
AGCTTTTCCGTTTGTTGTACTAGAACTCTCAGCAGCAGGAGATTGGTCTTCATCATCTCCTCCTTCCTCGGAGTCATTGTTTGCAAGGACGTCTGCGGTGCTGCTGCTGCTCTCCAAAGTGAACTTTGGTTGTGCATTTGGATTTCCCCCGATACAAGACTCCATTTCACGGAAGTATTTCCACGTTTTCTTGTCGGCGTGGTGTTGTTGTGGTCCGTTATCTTCTTGTGGGAAGCTTCAAGCTTTAGCCATTTAGGACTACACTGCTCCCCCGTGACCTTCATGTCAGTAGAAATACTATTGCACTTAGTGGCAATTCTGTTGAATATGTCCTTTTTGGTAGCTTTCCCTTTTCCGAATTCAAGCTTCTGCTTTTGCCAGCAACTGACAAGAACTTTTACGTGAAAGTTTTTCCACCGTTCAAGCATCGAGTGTAAAGGACCTGTGAAAAAAATACAAACTGTTTAAACTGAAGCAGCTTGTTAAGCAACACTAGAAAGAAACATCTGAATCATTTTCCATTCCTTTAGAAGAGGTTTTTCCTAACAAATCATTTCTAGCAGCACGGGCGCCCCAAGCTCAGTATGAGGGAATATAAGGATTTGTATGGGAAGACAAGACCTAAGACCTGACAAGATCATTTTCCGAAAAAATTCTCAATTTAAAAGCTTAACCTTATTGCCATTATCAGTTCATTGGCTTTCAACGGTTATAGTAAAATACCAAGGCTGAACATTCAATTCTCACGAGCCCACCAAATTCAGTCAAATATTCCTGGTTAAAATGTTCTCACAGTTAAAATTCCACCTTAGAAATTCAAGGTCAAAGGTTTTTCTTTCAATCCGCTTGCCACACAATTGAAGCCCTGCCAGCGATGTCAGACGGCTGTTAGTGTCCCAAACAAATTGATAAAACAATGAAAAAGAGCCTTTTTAAAAATCTGCACCACACAGCGACCGTTGAGTTTCCGCTTGGTTACCTAGTCAAAAGGGTAGTAGACCGCAAATTGCCATCCACACTTTAGCTTTGCCACCCAGGGTCCCCTTAGATTAAATTGTCCCAAGTGGCCAATCAAAATTGGTCTCCCTCGTGTTTACAAAATTTGACAACTCAGAGGAACTCTCCCGGGAAAATTTTCTTTCTTATGGTATATTATAGGATTTCCCCTATGTTGTTGATTTGCAGAGCCAAACATTTCACGTATTCTGATATTTCCCACTTAGAAAAATTAAAAAAATATATGTGCTATTAATATTTTTAAAAATACAACCACACTTTTGAGTTTAAGGAACATGTTTCGATATTTCAAACATCATCTTCTGCTATAGTTAGTGTAACAATAAAATTGGCAAGGATCTCATGGATATACACACCAACCATAACTCTAAAAAAATGACCATTCTAAATCAGTTTCAGTTTCTAAATATTGCTATAGCAATTAGATAAACGAAAGTTTAGACCTAATCACTGAAATGGGCACTTAGACAATCTATAAAATGAGAGTCTAACCTAGGAGACTTGTGATGGGTATATCCACGAGATCTTTCCCTTAAGATTTTTACAAGATAATTCGTATATATATAGCTATCAATACAAACAGATACGTTCTCTTTTGTCCAAGAGATTCAACAATTTGATTTCAGCGACAAGTTTCTAGTTTCTTATGATGTCAGTAGCCTTTTTACAAACATCCCTTTATCTGAGACGATTGATTTAGCTGTCAACGCCATAATTGATGGTAACATGAATTCTGACCTAAAACTAAGTAAATTTGAACTTAAACAACTTTTCAATTTTGCTAATATATAGATTTAGCCAAGCCTAAAGGTGGAGCTCCCTGGTTATTTATTCTTACTGCCTGCACGGTTTGTGAAAATAAAAGGTTTCAAATTGTCCGCATTTTTATGTTTCCGGTTGCTGCTTTAATAATTAAATCATTTTCTTTGCTTTCTTCTATAGAAAAATTCATTGCCTAACTAATGACTTCCACGGTAAATTTTACGCTAAAAACCGATATCACATGAATTATGAAGTGATGAGTGCAACATCCGTTTTTCCAGTGAAATTTACTTTGCAATTCACCAGTTTGGCAATAATTTTTTCTTGAACCGAATGAGTTTTAAAAGAAAACAAGCATTAAGCACAACATCAGCGAGCGAATTGAAAAGGAAAAAAAAACCATTTCAGAGTCAACTGTCAATAGCGAGGTAATAGAAATCATGCTAAAATTAGAAGCCATAAAAACAACTTCAAGATCAAAGAAGAGTTTTAGTGATGTACTTTATTCCACTAAGATCATTCACTTTTTGATGTATTTCATTGAAACACGCCAGGTTGGCTTGGTACAAGAATTGGCAAACTACGGCAATGCAACCAAGATAGGACGAACTTCAAACACGATCTGCACCAACACTTGAATAACATTTGGGTGCTTTAAACAAATTTCTGAAAACACAAGCTACTGAGATTTCGCCCTAATTTTACGAGAAGTCATTGCGAATACGTGTTTATAACATAAGGGCAAAATTTTCTTGTCACTGTCGAGGCACAACAAAAACCAGTTGGGCAAGCAGATTAAAAAAGCACTTGTTCCCTCGCATTTTAGAGGAAAACAAACAGACAAACAAATGAACTTTTTCTTTATGTCCAAAAGAGGACAGATAATTGTTATTTAATTTCAGTTGAAAATAAAAATTCGATTTTCATTCCTGAAAAAAGGAAGAACCGATTAAACCACCTTTGATATAAAAAAACAAACGGTTTAGTGCCCAAGGAAAGAATTTGTGTGCTACGTATGAGCTATTACTGGTATTCTGTTTTGTCGTTGTTGTTCTCTTTCGCTCAGTCCTTTCATGTCTGTTCTAGACATAGGTCCTCCAGGCATCATGTAACCTTATCAGAGCTTCTAAAGATATGCCAAAAATTGCAATACAGAGAAAAAAGCGGCTGTAAGCAAATTAAAAATAAACACTCAGCCTTAAGTTTACATCCCGCCGATGCTCGACTAAAATAACTGCATAGCCAGTGTGGACCACAGATATCGTGATATGTCAAACTGGATTGAAACCAGCGAAAAATGCAGAAAGAAAACATCATCCAAACCGTTTTCCACCTGAAGACAAAAAGCGTTTGACTGTGTAAGAACTTTCGTTGATATATAGTATGGACGTGAAGCCGCGTCGAGCCACAGAAAGTGCACGAAAAATGAAGCCTCTCTTATGTTCAGGTGAGTTCATCTAGGTTGAGCCTGCAATCCAATCGAAAACCGGTACCTGGTCAGCGGTCAACTTAAAAAAAAAAACAGCTGACCTCGGTGAGCTTAAGCTTGTTCTGACAGGTGTCAGTTAATCAAAAGATGGATTCCAATATCAAAGATGTCTGCTGTAAACTAGCATGATACTGGTCACATGCCACGAGGGGTTGACGGACGGACGTATGGATGGTGATGACGTCATGGCTATAAAACCAAATTTGGATTGAATTTGGATAAATTTGAAAAACGTCGGCCTACCTATTTTCAAATTTATATCAGTCTATATCAAAATGTCATTTACACAGCTGGGAAATCATTCTCAATTGTTATGTTGCCGTGATTTTGCAAATGCAAGGCTCTTGCTCTGCCAATTTGACGTTTAGAGCTCATCATTAACATAATTAACAAAATTAAACAAAATTACCTTCATCGGTTTCTATTCATCATATACTAGAAAGAAAATTTCAGCTATCTATTATCAGCAAGTATTGCGAGGATTTAAATGTTAAAGTAATTCTCTCTCCATTCAAACTGTGCAACATTTTTAGCCCAAAGGATTACATTCCAGATTCTCTCAAATCACGTGTTACATACAAATTTACTTGCGTGGGATGTGGTGCTCGCTTCATTGGTGAAACCAGCAGGCATTTCTACACACATGTAAATGAGCACCTTTTCCGGGATAAAAATTCTCATATTTTCAAGCATCTTAATTAGTTTTTCTAAAAGTTGTCAGGATAATAGACCATATTCGTATTCTCAGTATTGGACTGGAACTAGCTTGCAATGGAGGCTAATGCGGGGGAATATATTAAAAAGTATTTGCATTTGGTCTATTGTGATGTTTCTTGCTTCAAAATTATTGATAATACCAGAATCAAATACTAGATTTTGTCTTTGAAGGTCATAATTTATTAATGACGGGCCAGGCTGGGGTTGGCAAATGCGAGGCCGTAAAAGCACTCATTGCAAAGGCGAAGGAACCTGGAAAGACGATCGCTGTTATCTGTTTGAGCAGTATTGTTTGTTAAGTCTATAATTGCGGAGTGGCATCAATGGTTCTTTCATTTTACGGTCTCTGGACTGCGGAATTACCGTGGCGGCAAGTAATCCATCGATCAGCTGAAGACTCTTTCGTTTCAAGTGAAGCTATGATCCTCGCAGTTATGAACGCAATTTTTGCAATTGCGTAAAGAAGCCTGAAAAATTCAGGACTTCAACAGGGTTTGAACCTGTGACCTAGCGATACCGGTGCGATGCTCTAACCAAATGAGCTATGTATGGTGGCCCAGCATTATCATAGTAAAATATGTAAGTTTTTGAGGAGAAAAGAATAAAAAATGGAAAGAAACGGAAAATGTAAGCAATCAAAATAGAAAAAATGGAGAAAAAATATTTTAATAACCATTAATGATATCAAGTAAAAAAACATTTGTTGACAAATTCAAAAGTAAAAAAAAAAAGAAAAATAATTAAAGCACTAAAAATATTTAAAAAAATACATACAATTGAAAAAAGGAAAAAAATCGAAAATCAACATTGAAAATCAACGTTGAAAATCCACGTGGCCTGTCGTTATCATAGACCAGGATGCTTTGCACGCATATTCAATATATTTCAACCATTAGAGAGGTGATTAGAAGCTCCTGATAAATCATGGTTGTTTGGACGGTACTTGATATCTGCAGTATATGATAACCAAAGTGTACATATTGTGAGCACGCGAGAGGAAAACAAGAGGGGAACAATGCATTGTTCATAAGCCAGTGCAGTGGCCCATCATTCTCGTAGCCCATGAAGACTTTAATCAGCGGACTTCAGTGCAGCTTGAGACCTGGGTGACCCATTTCGAAGAGAAATCTCCCGAGAATTCCATTCGCCAAACTGTACATCCCGTGTCTAAAATGAGTAGAATTCGGAATCCTGACTGGCCGAACAATGAGAACCCGAAAGCCGACATACAGAAATATGTGCTCCAAAACTTGACTCGTAGAGAAGTTCTAGACTATCCGCAATATGCGTGGAGTCTTCCAACGCTGAGTCGAAGGACGGCTCACTTTGGGGTGAAATATGTCGACTACAGAACAGACCTGAAAGTCATAGAGAAGGCAGTCAAAGAAGAAACCAGTGGACCAGGACAACTCTTGGGGTACCAATCAATCACAAAAAATTACGAGAGCACCATCATTTGGCAGTACCACGAGGCTTGGTGTACAATGTCATGACGCAGATTGACCCTGAAGGTTTAGAGAGCCGAGGAAAATTTGGACAAAAGAAGCGACACAGGGGGACGACTGGCACATTTACATCACTGGTAAGATAACTGTTAGTGCTATTTTTCACACGCTCACGAAAAACACATGATCATGTTTTGCGAGTTCAAGTGTAACATACAATATGCGAGCCAGCGCGTCAGGAATGCGAGGCATGCAAGTCAAACCAAACACATACGAGGCACAATATATATCGTTTTCTGTTTAGACTTTTCACAAAGTCTAAAATGGCTAAAGAAGACCGTCTTATACCATTTCTGATTAAATCTTTAACAATTTTATTATTTGTTCGTACATTGGATTGCATTATCCTGCTTGTACTGTACATGTTACAGGGATTTTCATGAACAAAAAAGAATATCTGATCCAGAAATAATTATTGTAGTGTTAGTGCTTTTCTTGCCTGCACAGTAATTTTCATTTTGTAGGGTACATTAGTTACCATAGCTACAGCATCAATGATTTTTTAAACTAGAGTGACAATAACAAGCAGGAAAAAATACCGTACTGTCCAAACATTTATATTGTTCAATGTTTGTGGGGCAATTAATTTTTCTCATTTGTTACTTGCACACATATATTTGTGCTTCCTTCATACATACTATGCTTAATCCTTGACATTTGAGGTATGTTTGATAAAACATGTTTAATGCCATTTGGGCATGTTAAATTTCACGATGTCTGAACACCAAATATGTTTCATCAGTATTTGGTCATCACAAATTTCTTGTTTAGACAGGCCTTAATATTAATATAAAAGCAGTGACCTTTTAATATGGTCCTCCCTGTAAGATTTTTTTGAAACCTTAAAATAAAAAATAGTCCTGTTTTCAAAAATTTACACTTTTACAAAAGTTTTAAAAGAAAGAAGATTAATGTTCTCTTGAAATTGGAAGTTATGAATGTGACATCAAATAACATAAATATCAGCTATCATATTTACAAAAATTGCATAATTTTAGCTTTGAGAAATGAAATACCGGGTACACTAATTGAAAAACCACAGTATTTTAGATGTAAGCTGATTCTGAATGTGTAAATTTAACTGAATTAACCTGAAATATCAAAGTCACACATCCAAAACAGAAGCTTCGACATGAAAACACACAGAAATATGGAAAGGCTTAAATCAATTGCATGAGCAAAAGGAAAAACTTAACAGCTTACTTCTTGAGTGCATGCATCAACTAAATAAAAAATTATTAATCTCCTTTCCTCCGTTTTTCTTCCCTTTCCTCTTCCCTATTTTCTCTTTCTTTCTCTGCTTCCAAAAAGCGTCTGTCAGATTCCTGCTGGCAAGTCATAAACGCTTCAAGCGCTTTATCGATCTTTGCGAGGCCATCTGCAGCTGAAAGCCTCTTTTTCTTTCCTGTAAAGCAAACCTTCTTCCTTTCACTTTCAGTTGCTTTTTTTGTGCCAAACGAAATTAACGAAAAACAAACAATTTCTTTCCCGGCCTTTTAAATCAAAAAATTAAAATACACGGAAGCCTGGCCCATAATATGCATCGTGGTTGACTTGACGTGAAGGTGTCAAAGTGTTGCGTGACTTTACTGTATTAAGGTAACTGATGGAGGAAGACAATATTTAGAACGGGCTGAAGTATATATAATGCAACGCTCACCTTTCTCACAAACCGACTCAACGGTGCATTTGGCAGCTGAAGAATTCTCAGGACTGGTTGACGGAATGTTCATGTTATTTTCATCTTGTAGTTTGTGGTCTTTGTTCACTTCGCAACATGATGCCTCGACGATTTTGGTTGAATTAATCACAAATTTTGGCAGTGCACTAGGCTTATCGGACAGAACTTCGTCCAGTTCGTCAAAAAAGGGTGACCTCTTGCCAGGAGTTCCATTTCCCGTCTTGTTAGTTTCGTCTTTACATTGGTGGTAAGCTGTAACAAGTGTGTGCAAACGGATTTTACAAGCTTCACTGCCTTCATAGCTGCAAGCGTTTAAAAAATCACCTATTTCTTGCCAATTTTTTTTTTCTGGTACATGTCTTAAGTTTTAACTGCACATTTTCCTCTCCCCATTTTTCAAGCAAAAGCTTAGTCTCACGGTCCTCCCACCTTTTCCCACGAGCTTTTCGGACAGTCGCCATTTTTAGGTTGTTTAATTAAACACAAATGTTAAACACATTTTAAACATGTTTAACTTGCGTCAGTGCGTGGTGGGAACAATTTATATTTAAAACTGTGTTTGGTGAAACTACTTTTAAACATGTTTAGGCGTTGGTGTGAACGGGGTATTACTAAAGTGATTCCAAGTTAAAAAGGAAATGGTCCTAGTCTTTTCACAAACTACAGACCTATTTCTTTGTTGTCAAACTTTTCAAAAATTTTTGAAAAAGTAATGTATAATTGCATAACTGAATTAGACGACCAATATAATATATTATACCGCTGCCAGTTTGGATTTCGGAAAAACTATTCAACGTCCCATGCTCTAATTCACCTGATAAATAAAATCTCCTCGGCAATTGACCAACGTGAAACTACTGTAGGTGTTTTCCTAGATCTCTCCAAAGCTTTTGACACTCTTGACCATCAAATTTTATTTACAAGGCTGGAGCACTGTGGTATCCGTGATGTGGCTCTGCAGGGGATTAAAAGCTACTTTCCTTGCCGCTGGCAATTTGTCCAAATTAATCAAACATGTTCTTCAACGCAGGCCATGAAGTGTGGAGTTCCTCAAGGATCCATCCTGGGCCCTTTATTCTTCATATTATACATAAATGATCTTTCCAAAGCTTCCAACTCAACTGAACATCTGCTTTTTGCTGACGACACTAGTATCTTTTTTTCACACTCTAATCCCACCTACTTGGAGAATGTGCTTAATAATGAGTTATTAAATATCGATGTTTGGTTAAGATGCAATAAGCTCGGGATTTATGTCCAAAAGACAAATTATGTTATATTTAGTCTGAGTCAGAGGAAAGTCAATCACAGTTTTTCTCTCTCCTTTGGAGGTCAACCTCTTACTCAAAACAATGTAACTAAATTCCTTGGGGTGTATCTAGACGAACACCTTACTTGGCAATCCCTTACCAAATCTACATATATGCCTCATATATGTGACATATACTACACCACCTTACATATATGTTACACAACTGTACATGTATGTAACATATATGTAAGAAGTGGCAGCTGTTTCTACATATATGTTTCATATATGTAGAGCTGCGCTGCTGAGAACTACATATATGTAACATATATGTAAGAAGTGGCTGCTGTTTCCACATATATGTAACATATGTAAGAAGTCGCAGCTATATATATATATATATATACAATTTCTATACAATAATTCTTAATTACTATAATACAATGATCACTATACAAAAATGTAAAACTGCACTGATAATCAAGAACTGCATGTAATACATATAATTTATAATAACTCTTTCATATATGAATGTCGACACATGTTTTTGTTGGAAATATTATTTAATGGAAGCAAATGTTAACAAAAATCTATATCTATATCCATGCAATTCGCAGAATTAACATATATACAATAATAGGTACAATTTACTGTTACATTGGTATACCCATGCTTAGAAATGAAGACAAGTTTTGCACATGCTGAGAAAGAAACTCTACTGACTTACATATAGTAATAACAAAAGGGAATAATTATGTATGGCATCTGAAGTCCACTCTTTTAGGAACTGCACGCAGTAACAGAAACCATTACAAACCTTACATAGAGAATGAATATCTGTTCACATGTAACCATGCTTATAATCCATCAGATATTTTCGCTTGCGCGCGATTGGTCTAAACGTGTCACGTGACTGAATATTCCCCAATTTTCAAAACTGCGTGTGTTGCGTAAAAGATTTGAAGGATAATAAACACAATAGCCTCCATTTGGGGCGAAAATATGCTCGGATTTTGTCCTTGGACATTATCTGTTCCTCAAAGCTCACAGTTTTCCTTGAGCTATGCTCTCGCAAAACTGTTCGCTTCTTGGAACAGATAATGTCCGCGGACAAATATCTGATCATATTTTCGCGCCAAATGGAGGCTATTGTTTATATATATATTACTACTCTTCCCAGGTGTCTGCAACACCAACAAATTTTTCTGCCGCCTTCAGAGAAACGTTTTTAATGCCATGAGTTTGTTTCAAACCAATCATACGGTACATTGAAATGCACCATGTGAGGACATTTTTTCTGTGGCGTCCTGAGTTTTCTGTATTATCGGAATTGAATTGTTTCGTATTGAATATTGTTTCGTAGTATTGAGTTGTTTTGTATCATTGAAATTGAATTTATTGCATGATGTTCATTCACAATGTATTTATCTTCAAGAGGAAGTTTACCGCTCTTTTTGTCTGCCATAGAACTGCTCTGAAATTTTATCTTTAGCTGATCAATAAACAGCAGCCATGCTGACAGAAAAAATGTCATTACAATGTACCACATGACTAGTTCAAAACAAACTCTCGCATCGAAA
>NC_090888.1:31128965-31143965 GCF_036669925.1 Montipora capricornis | reverse complement strand
ATACATGTATTTATAACGTATATTGCAAGTGCAACTTCACCTTTAAAATATTTTCGATGAGTTTCAATAGATCTGGGTGTTCTTGTGATATTCAATGGTGGCTGGATGCTGCATAGGCGCTCATCAATAACACCAATAGTATCTCCACAGTACCAGGGTTTATCTTTGTATTTTGTATCCAACCAAAGGCCCATTAATTGCTTTGTGACTCCCAACAGCACACCATGCATGTAGTCTAAGCACACACCTTTACTGATGTCAAAGTTCCTCAGGCTTGCAAACTGACAACTAAACCCTAAATGCCATTTACCTTGACAATACGACAGAAATGGCAATTGGAAACATACCTAGTCAGTTGATAGTAGTATACAAAGTAACAGTACATTTCTTAACCATTAACATCATCATCATCATCAGACATACATACATGTTAGGCTTCAGTACAATTTTTAACTCTATGATTTATTGAGGAGGATATAGCCAATGTACCTGTACACTGGTTCAATCCAAATAAGCTGCCAAGGAAATGAATTTTAATTTCTTTACATTAGATGAACAAGAACCCAATAATACTTGTTTTGAATTGGAGATAGACAGGTGCCTTTTATTTTATTTTAATAATATTTTTACCACTGTAAAATTAATACCGGTCACAAAATTGCACACTTTTCAAATCCATTCATGATTTACATTAACTACAGGTATGCACAGAATCTTTGGTTGCTTCATTTTGAATAGTGACACTACTACACTACACTATGGCCAAAATATCTGTGATAGTAAACTTACTGGTTTGCCTCCTGATTCACCCTTAAGAAACTGTGAGCCATCTGCAACCATACTTTGACTAGTGCGTTCTCTGGCAAGGCCATCAGAGGACTCAAAGTTAAAAGGAAAAACTGTAACTCTTCCTCTCTTTCCGTCTTTGTCACTGGATTGACATGAAATTCCCAGAATCATACAATAACAACAGCTGCAAAAGCCATTAAACTGAAGCATTTCTAAAAAGCTGGATCTACTTTACTTGTGATTCTTCCTTTACCTGGAATTTCCATTTCAAGTCCTGCACAAAAAACACAAGAGTGTTTGATGTCACACATGTTTTATAGGTTTTATGTGAAAGAAAGTTACACCAAAATTCATACAATTCTGCACAGAACATGTAGTGTATGTCTTTTGCTGTCAAAATTAATATGTCAAGATACCTAATCAAGGTTAGATTAGAGTCAGTAAATCTTGCTCTCAAGTTCATATTAATCAAGTTTTGTTTTTGGGTGTTTACCTAAAAATTACATGTAGGTTATCTTAGCGATTTTTTCTAAAGTACATTGATGTATATTGATAAAGCTAGATTATAAAATTATGTACCTTTTGTTTCTAGTTCTTCTAATGACGTTCTGAAAGGCTTCAAAAAGGTAGACATGACTGGTTTTTTGTCACTAAACCAGAGACCACCCAACACCATGTTCTCCAGGTGCCTCCTGATAAAACAGTAATAACAGGGTAAAGGTTGGCACACACGAGGGGACTAGTCCCTGTGACTAGTTCCTGCAACAAGTCGGGGGACAAGTCCCATTGTGTGAACTTGGCAAAATCTAGGACCCACAAATTCAAACTGGTTTGAATTTTTGGGACAAGTCCCTGCACTTGTTCCTTAAAACACTTTGTATGAACTGTTCGTGGGACAAGTCCCTGCGACCAGTCCCTTCATGTAAACTCTTCACTGAGGAGACTAGTTGCAGGGACAAGTCACAGGGACTATAGTCCCATCATGTGTGCCGACCTTCTGTCAATTAATAATTTACGAAGATTGCATATATCCCTAGGTCCAGTTCTGGATAATGCCACAATCAAATTTGGGAAACTTGTTCAATTTGCAATTGAAGCACATCTTTCAAAGGAAAGAATGTGTATCTTTGTTTTACATGCATGGACATGGCACAAAGCAGACACTATTGAGGGTCTGGTGGATAATTAACAATTATTCCATGAGCGCGCGTTGGATATGAGATGGTAAATAGCCAACGAGGCGCGTAGCGCCGAGTTGGCTATAACCAGTCTCATATCCAACAAGCGCGAATGGAATAATTGTTTTATTAAATTCCTTCAACTCCAAAAATTTGGTAGTACGAAATACGAGCGGAAAAAGCGAGCAAATCTGAGCGAAATCGAAAAAAACTTGATGAGAACTGATGCGATGTTGTGTAATACCTTGTTGTCAGACAGACGCAGGCTCATCACAAAAACATTTCTTGCCTTTTCGCGTACCTCTAAACGTCGGAATTGATCCAAACTTTCCAGAAAAAAAGTTTTTTTTCTCCTTTTTGGCTTTATTCAAAGAGAAATTTGGCATTCCAACGAAAACATTTTTAGTTTAGCAACGCTTAACGCAATCATTTACCATATAAGGTCAAACCAAGGTATATGAGCTGATAACCGAGATTGAGTGAACCAATCAGAGCCCGCGAAATGCATTATCCGAGGTTGAGAATTTAATAATTATAGATATTCAGTGTAGTAGTATCAACAATTATGTCAAATACCTTTTATTTGGGGGTAATTCATTTATTTGGAAGTACACTGGCCAAACACTTGCACCTGATGATTTAAACACAGATACACCATCTGTATTGAACTTTAAAGAAAAGTTCTCCAGTTGAGAAAGTGGACCATCGCCTTCAAGCAATTTACTGTAAAGATGGCCATCATATACATCAGTGATGTCTTCAGCTGCGTTTTTCTTCCTTTGAAAGCGGTGTTTTATATCTTCCTGGAATTCCTTTTCTAATGAAAAATAAATGTTGATGAAAATTCAAGAAGTGATCAGTGTAATAATTAATGTACAGTTCATGGCAGAAGTTGAACATTCTGTGGGTCAGAAAACACCTCTTCTTAATACTAATCTGTTCTTTTTATTATATGATTCAGTAATCCCCATGAAAAGGAGAAGTCTTATTGGTTCCCTAAGCAGTATCAATTTTGCAATTAAATTTATACAGGCTGCTAAGATGGACAAGTTGCTTCTACAATCCATAGCTGAAAATTAACAGATTTTTGTTCAGCAGAAATTGTTTAACTTTTCTGTCTAACTTCAGTGTTGCTGTGGCGTTCAATAACATGGGGACTCTAAAATTAAAAGCTCAACCGACAAATGCTTTTTCTGCTTTCGTCAATCAAATGTTCGGCAGCTCCTCCCAGCTTCTGACTATAATGTCTGAACTGAACAATTTCATTTCATTATCGTGCATTTGGCAGTATAGTCGAAAGCTGAGAGGAGCCGCTGAACATTTGATTGACAGTAGCAAAATTAAAACACATTTACACAGTTGTGCTTTGAAGTTTAGAGGACGTATGTTACTGAAAGGCGCAGTAAAAATGTTCACAAAAGCGATGCAAGTTTATGGAGCGCTTAATTTATTGCCTGCGGTTCAGTCCATAAATCTGTAAAAAAAAGAACTACATGGACCACATGCTAGTTCAACAACATATATATAATAAACCATACTCCTTATTATAGATATCTGCATGAAAGCTTACTTACTTTGTGCAAGTTCTCTCAGCTGATTTTTCATGGAGAGAATGACAAAATATGGTTCCTTCTTCAAATCACTCACATCCTTCTCGCATATAGGCCAGACATCAGGAGTATCACCCGTAACACCAAGGTATTCAGAACACAACTTAATATAGAAGTGTTTCGTTATGGGAAGTTGTAAGTCCACAAAGTACTTCTTTAGTGCATTCAATGAGCGCACACACTTGTTTTGCGGTCCGGGGATACAGTGTAAGTTGATCAAAGAAATAACGTCTGAAAGACAACTTCCATTTAGGTTGTGAGTAACGGCCAGAGTGAGAATCAAAAGAACGCTTTCAGACAATTTAAGTTGTGAGCCAGGGTACACATAAGGGTCCTCATCTGGCGATTCATTCGTTTGAATAAAGTCGTTGCCAGAAACTGCACTCTCCGGTTCCTCATCTGAAAACTGAATGTCTGCACTTTCACAGTAGCTGCTGCAGGATCCATCACCTTCGGAATCACTCCAATTCGTATCCAAAGAGCCATCACTGTTGTCTTCGGGTGAACAAAATTGTTCATGGCTGTGGGGAGATACAAGCAAGGACATGCCAGAATCTTGAAAGTGCTGTTCACAATCATCTGAATCCTTTGATAAGCCGACGTATGTCACACTTCCGAACTGCACATCGTTAATTTCCTCCAAGCTTTGAACAACAACATCTGTGCCGATTTGTCTGGTTTTTTGATTTTGTCGATGGACAGCACTTTTGGGTTTTTGTAGGGATACATCTCTTCGATGAGTGTTGTAACGACCTCTTTCAGTTGGTCGGCTTTCCAACGGAACTGCAGCCAGATCCATGGAGCGACAATATGAGCATCATGCATATGTACGCGCTAGACCACAATGCATGGGGAGGCACTGGCGCGTGATCAGAAAAGAGCGGGAATATTGTGAACTGTTGACAATGCTTTGAGTCTTTGAGAGTCTTTGAGTATCTACGCGTAATTTTAGCTTCATCAATTTCAATATTGTTTTCCGGGTTAATTGACGACTCCTAGCTACTATGAGAGAAACAAAGATGCCTTCTCGCTTCACTGACGACCTTGGTAAGTCATGCACAGTTTAATTCCATAACAATTAAGTGAAATGAACATGCTCGGCGGGATTTATGCCATACAATGTGGGCAAAGTGCATACCGGCGGGTTCACGGTAACTAATAAAGCTTTATAGTATGAACTTTAAGTTTACTATTTCACTTTCTTAACAGCAAGCAGCTTAGTAGTGCATCTCTTCGGTATCATTTCTCTTCCTAAACGTATTTTGAATAATATGTAACAATAACAATTAATATCACGAAGCGACGGGAAGGATCATATGCAGCGATTAGCACTCTTTGCTGAAACCAGTTTCTCTCCTCGGTATTCAGGGATAAAAACCACATTTAATAGCGTTTTTGTCGCACTGTAGTAAAATTTTTGAACAAACTGATCAGTATACTGAGTCGTTCCTGGTCGACATTGCCCAACTTTAATGAACGCACTCGATCCTCCTCCGAATCGATCCCCGGTCGTTTCGCAAACATGTCAGTTCCCAACATCTAAAATACTTTTTGGAAAAGGAAGTAAATGTCACCTTTGATGTACATAAGATATATTGTTCGTTTCGGCTTTAAAATAAATTAATGTTCGTTTCACTCTTTAATCTCGATCTCTCCCATCGGCCATGGCGATAATATCCATGACATTATATTTAATACGAGTATGAAACGCTTGTAAAATCTTTTTATTCACAATAATTGCGAAGTTTAAAGAGCCATTTTTCGTTAATCTATATCTAAACAAACATAAAGTTGCATATATGAACAAAGATTCCCTTTACATGAGAATTAAGTTTCAGGCGTATATTATACATGTATACGCCTGAAACTTAATTCTCATGTATAGGGAATCTTTGTTCATATTAAGAATATGTGAATAAAACAGCTTGGCAGGTTTAAGTTTCTGTTATATGGCTTTCCTAGCTGGTGTGAAAAGTTTTTGGGCCTTCGAAAACGATCGAGCTATAGCCTCAGGTTGTCATCTTTTGTTTGCAACATACTGCATTCCATCCAGTTTCCCAGAATTCCTGGACCCAGGAATTCCTGGAAAGACCCAGAATTCCTTTAACACAAATTAATACTCTGTCACTTTTCCCCGAGTTAATTCCAGTATAGACCTTATATATGCATAGATGGCTGCCAAAAATTAATTAAAAATTATTGTGGGAATATTAAAATTTATAGCCCAACTAACCTTTTTTTTGAGTTGATAGCTCAAAAGAATTTTTACTCTCAAACGCTCGAGGTTAGTTGGGCTAATTTAAATTCATACAGAAGAAGTTTAAATTGGCAGCCATTTATGAATATGGTCGATCTATAAGCTGAACTTAACCTACTGCCACACTATAGACTTATATATACCATCGAAAATCAAGCACAATAATTGCTAAATATGGGCCTTTCATATATTTTTAGACCACTACCTTGTTGTCTTTAAAGAAGACAACGTTAAGGCGATTGTTAGTCATGGGGAAATTAGGGACTGTGATGATATAGTGAGGGGTGCATCATGTGAGGCCCTCTGGAAGGATGCCAAACACAAAGAATGGTATCCTGCCTTTATTGTGGACATTGGAGGTGAGACCATTTCAACAAACATCGTATATTTTGATTCCCATTTTTAATAATTATTAGATTAAAAACACATTCTACAGGGACGGCATAAACAGCCTTATGAACTTACTTCAATTTATTGGCCCATTCCACTGATTGTGGTTCAATTAAATAGTAATTTTTATTGTTTCTGAACAGCCAATAAAAAGTGGCATGCGTGTCTGTTGAAGGTTTTCTTGGTTTTGATTAAGAGCATTCCTTTGCATTCATAATTCATTCTATCCCCAAGGCTGCTGCCTAAGGAAAATTTCAGGGAGCCCTTCGGGCTCCCAAAATTGACAGGTGGGAGCCCAAGTCATACTTTTAGGAGCCCAAAATTAATTTTAAGATACCAGCCCATCCTACGAAACGACCGACATTCAAATAGGTAGGTCTGAGATCCACTGATACCATGCGAATTTCAATGTTCAACTGACAGCCCATAATATCCCAATCCCATATTTGGAAATCACATCTTGGACCCAGTCTTCACGCGATAAATTGCTTCGATTCAACGTAAAGTCGTTAAGACATCGTTATGTTGAAATCGTTTGACTATTTGTGCACGTTTCCCGCATTGACACACTCGTCAAATACATCAAAACTTTCACTGTGTTATGTCCAGCTACAGGAATGTAATTTACAAGAAAGTTGGGGTCAATTGCTTTTGTGATGTTAGGCGCCCGTTCGGGCTCCTTGTACTAAACTTTGGTCGCCCACGCTCGCAACCAGGGCGCCCCAGGTGACCGGGCGCCCGTTAGGCAGCAGCCTTGTATCCCTATAATGTTTTAGATCTTGAATATTTAAGAATTATGCAGAGTAAGCCAAAAGGGGAAAATCAGAAATCCAGAACTACAGCCAGTAAAACAGCAGGAACCAAGGAATCGGCCAAGAAAAGAAAAACGCCAGGTAGATCTAAAGACTTCCTTAAACGCTATACATGTAACTTTGTTTCAAGGCTTTCACTAACAATTATTGGGTGAAAAGTACCTAAACTTCCATATGTTTTGAGGCTGCTGCCTCTTTATCAGTGGACCATTGATGATGGGGCAGCAGCCTCAAAACATATGGAAGTTTACATGCACAATAATGAATATTTACTAGTTTTCTCTATCAAACAAACTTTGCGCATCACAGTTTTCTTCTTGTTTTTGTCAATTACAATTCTTTACATACATGTACAGTAGACACTATCTCTCTCTAATATAGACACCCTTGGGAACACTCCTAGTAGTCTTTTTTACAACAAACAATAAACATTTAATATAATTGTTGTTATTGTGAATATAGTACCTGACCTTATTGTTATGTTGTTTAATGCTCTTGTGAAACTCAGTTCAAGAGGTCCAGTCCCAAGAGGTCCAGTCCGGGAGTGAGGAAGAGCAACAGAAGAAGAAGCAAAGTGAGATGAGGAAAGAGGCTAAGGCTAAAAAAGCTGTGAATGCAAAGGCAACAAAGGATGCACTGCTCAAGAGAAGGCTTGAGCAAGCCAAACAGTTTGAAGGTTACAAAGTTCCCAAACCAAGTGCTAACTCTGGGATGTGTTCCCAGGAGGAACTTCCTTATGAGGATGTTTCAGAGGACAGAGCTGTGCATGGTCAGCAAGACAAGGACTACCCCTCTCAATTCAACAAAGACAAAGCAAGGCATACATATAAGCTACCAGCCTCCAGAACTGCAGTCCCTAACCAAACTAGGACCAAGGAATCCCAAAAAAGGAAAAAAAAACGTAAAACTAGTTAACACTTTCAATTATCACTAATAAAGCAGACTGGAAATGGTTCCAGTTTAATTGACAATAATTTGGACATAAGAGTACATATATAGATATATATATATATGTGGTTAAACAAAATAGAAAAATAAGAATCAATACTGAGAGACCAAATAATGCTCCCTTACTGTAACAAGAAGAAGCATAGCTCAAATAGCCTATATCAGAGAATTACAGCAATGTCAAGATATACACGCAGACACCCCCATTGAAACAAATAATAAAGAAAAGGCAAACCAAAACATTGACTCAGCACTTTTGAAATTCAGTCCATGAGGTGCAGTCTGAAAACGACAGAGAAGAGAAACGAGTGAAGACAACAGACATAAGCAGTGATGCTAGAGGAAAAAAGGCTGTGAATAAAAAAGCTACTAAAGGCGCACAATGGAGAAAAAGCCTTGAGATTGCTACTTCTGAGGTACATTCCCAGGAAGTGCTTTCAAATGATGATACTTCCGATGTGGAAAGTATCTGTAGCCTGCCAAGGAATCAACATGACGACTGCTCCTTGGTACATGTAGATGATTACTATGCTACTTCTGATGATGAAGATGAAACAGTCTCAGATGAACTACACAGTTCACCTCTGAAGGAGCTTTTTCAAAAGGGTAAGTCAAATTTTCAGTCCTGGATATTACCTGTTTTGAACCAATTTGAAGCAGATTACTTTATGGATTTGATAGTATAGATTATACGGATTTTAACTCCAAATTTGTGTTTCAAGTTGTCCAGAAAACTGTGCCTTCAAGAACCTATAACTGATCTGTGAAAGCAGCAGCAGAGAGAAATTTTGGAATGATTCTATTGAAAGTGTATAATTCGCACCACAATCAGCTTTCATGCATTTCCACTGAGAAAGAACTCTAAACAATAAAAAATGACATTGATTGTTTATCTTTTTCTATCTACAGGTGCAAGTTCTTCAAGCACACCATCAAGAAAAAGACCAGCCTCAGATGCTTCTTCTAAGAAAAAACAAGGTGAATTTGTTAGGCTGTTCACAGTCCTAGTAAATTGAAATGTCAAACACGAGTTAAACGATTATCTCTGCCCAAACTGCACCTACCTTATAATTGTTCTGTCAAAATAGAGAGAGAAGTTTCAAATTAATTTTGACAAAAAAAATGTTACTGTAATCACCTCATCTATTTATATTCAGGAGTAAATAATTTTCCCACTGTGAACAACAATAATAATAATGGTACATTATTTATTGAGCATGCATGCACGTTGAAAGGCAAGTACCTGATTTCATTGATTTTATTTAAAGACAGTTTCCCTCAATTTGCCTATTTACAGGTCAACTTCCCCGCTCCTGTGGCTGCCAAGAGAGCATTTTCTTGAGAGAAGAGATTAAAAAAATGAAATACAAAGTAGAAGAACTCCAAAGAAAATTAAATGGTAAGAATTCCTGTCATTATCATACAGATCTCTGATTTTTTTAACGTTTAACAACTATATAGAAATGATCATAACACCCTTGTCTTTCCAGTTTGTCAGTTTCCAGTCACTTTCCAGTTTGTCAAAATTCAGGGATTCACTCTATCCTACACAGAAGCAGATTCAGAATGCTGCTTCTGCTTCAGGGATTAATTAGATAGAAGATAGTAACCTTCGATCCATTTAGATTAGAGGCTTCCTTGCCATGTCCCCTCAAAATCAGGTGATTTATTTGCCAAGCTAGGTACTAGGTACTAACTTGTTTATACAACCACAGAAAACACAATTAGTAAATTCTCTATAAAGATGCATGTTATGTCATGTCTGTACAGCCATGGTTCATTGCCTGCCAATTCATGTCAATAGGTTATAAATTTGCTTTGTTTAATATTTCAGAGTCAAGTTTACTGACTGAAAGTGACAAGAAACCTCTTGCTGGGGTGATTTCTCCAGTTTTAGCCGTGAAATACAAGGTACGCTTGCAAATATGATACATATATACTGTAATAGAAAATCAGCAGTAACATAATACGTAATATGTCACTGCAACATTGATGACCAAAATGAATCCTTACTACATGCATGTACAAGATAATGTCATTTAATCAAAACAGCTATTTTTGTTGAATATGTTTCATCCAACACTGCACTCTCCACTCTCCTCACTTGTTCAAAGAAAGAAGAGAAGTATTAAACCATTTTACATGCAGTAATGTGCTTACTGATCATGTACTTTTCAAAATAATGTTATTCTGTTTCCAGTGGTCTCTATGATCCCTCACATCACATGGCCACAAAAAAACCTTGCTTTCACAAAGGGACTCAGTTACTTTCAGTTACATTACATTGCATGGTCTAGTTGTCGTGTGGTCATAGATTAGTTGCTGTAATATCAGAACAATGCAATTGGACATAAACATATTTGAATATGCAGCCATCTTTCTAACCTCAGATGATTCCTTTTCTGAAGATAAGGTTTGGCATATTGAAATACTACATGAGGAATTCTTAGTGAAATCTAGGCTAGATCATTAACCTCGATCTATATCATTGTATGATTTGACCAACAGCAATAAAATAATATTCTCATTCAAATTGTTTTCTCTACTAACATGTAGATGGAAGAGATGACGGTTGGGAGCGGCATCTTTTGGAACCCCTCCCAACGCTTGAATGCCTTGGCAGAGGGGAAAACCATAGGAACGATGACATCCTATTTATTGGACGTCATGTTTGACAAAGAAAAACTGAGTATTTCGAACTTGAAAGGAGGAGGGCACTGTGGCTACCAGCAACTGTGCCCCAAAATAGTGGGAGCCATTACAGGTACTATCGATATTCAATATGCATGATAAATAACATTACAGTAAAATGAAGGACTACATATAACTTCATTTTTTAACTGTACTCTATAACCATTTATCAAAACCTTCAAAACAATACACACATGCATGTACTTGACTCACATACATTTACATGCATGTACAACAAGGACTGCAGTCACTAAATTTGTGTAATAGTTCAATTTAATTTGATCAGTGTATAAAGCAGCATAGATTAGAAATATAAAAAAATGTACAGTTATAACCCTGGACACTGGGTTTTTGTAATTGGACCCGTCACCAGTCATCAATTATCTAAATTGTTCTGCAAAGCATAGGGTTTTGTTTTTGATTATTGACATCTTGCTCTTCACTCCACAGCATTTGTACAGTCCCAGTTTGCAGACTCAAAAGTGTCCATAGTGAGCAAAGCAATACAAGACAAATGTACGGCATCAAGACGAGGAGTGTCAAAAAGAAAAATACAGGAGAGTTAACAGCCCTGATCTGGCAAAATCTTTTTAAATGACTCAGTGTGTATGCTTATTAATAGCCTTAAGTTGTCTTAAGCCTCTCTGTGAAAGAGAGGCCTGTTCCACAACCATTCATATGAAAATGAGTTTAACTTGCACATGAATGAATTCTAATTTCATATAATGCATGCATGCATGGGCAATAACACTTGCTTCGTTGAGAAAGAGGCTAAAGGTAATTTGGAATTAGCCTATTGATTGTTACTGTCCTTTTATAATGTTTAGAATTAATTGCAAGTTTTAAAATTTTATCAGTGTTGATGAATTGAATTGTGTCTTAGGCCAGTAAGATGAATGCATAATTTATGAATAATCTGCCAGTTATTTGAAGAAGGATGTTTGCATTATATAATTTAGGCATGCCTAATTTGTCCATTTGCCATATCATTTTCGAAGTGTAATTATTATTATGATTATATAACAATTTGTTGATGTCAGCTTTTATTGCAAATTGTAACAGTAAGTCATTTTGGTATGTAATCTCAATTAAATAAAAGCCATGCATTTACTTGTTTGAGGCAAAAACATTGTGTGCAATTAATCTTTTAAGTTGTCAAAGTTGCAATTCCAGTAGCAAAAGGTGAGTTAATTTGAACCTGTCAGTTGATATGATTTCAATTAAGCAGAAATACATGTACATGTGACATATATGTAACATACATGTAATATATACTTCGCATAACTTACACATATATGTTACATATATGTAACATTATACACATATATGTTACATATACGTAACATAGCTGCCCACAAGTCCCAAATACCTACATCTGACATATATGTTGCATATATGTCACAGCCATGCAACATATATTTAACATACATGCAAAATATATGTCACACATATGCTGCATACATATGTAACAGTTATATGTCACATATATGTAGATTTGGTAAGGGATATCACATAAACTTTGTCTATAAATAAATCACTAAATCAGTTGGTATTTTATCCAGGACACATTTCTACTTATCCTGAAAGACCAAACTCATGCTGTACTATACATTAATTTATCCATATATCACTTATTTTAACTCTACATGGTCCTCCACTTACGTATCTAATTTAAACAGAGTTTATTATCTACAAAAGCAGGCACTGCGAGCTGTTACAAATTTAGAATACCGAGCACATACTGCTCCTCTTTTTCCAAACTAAAAATTTTAGACATCTTCCAAATCAATACCCTCGATATTGCTAAATTCATGTTCTGCTACGACAATAATCTGCTGCCTCCACTTTTCTTCAATCTGTTTATGACAAACAGTCAAATCCATAAATATGACACAAGAACAGCCAGTAATTATCGTGTGCATTCCTGTTGCACGAACATTAAGAAATTGACAATTCTTTACCAAGGACCTAGGCTCTGGAACTGTCTTCCTGCCTATGTTTAAAAACAAAGTGCTAGAAATTTTATTAAAATAGTTTCTCAGTTAATCCTGCCACACTCGTTCGCAGCCCTCATTTTGTTTAATATTGTGATGTCGAGGTGGCCTCTCCTATAAGCCTGGTGGTTTCCTGAGGTCTCCTCACCTAAAAGCCTGCTGTATGGTTTTTTAAATTTTGTTATACACATTAATGCAAATGGGTTATTCCAGAAAAAATCCACACGCCCCCCCCCCCCCCCCCCCCGACGGATGGGGTGGTTTTTTAACCTCCCCTCTCACCTGGATTTCCTGAAGCCCAAGACCCCCTCTCCTGCCTGGATTTCCGGGAAAAAATATTAGGCTTAAATTTAATTTATTTTTAATAGAAAATACGCACAATCACATATAGAAGATGTTCTTTTTTAATTTCTAAAGCTTTGGCTAAATTATACAAAAATTCTGTTGTGTGGAACTAACAAAAGAAAGGAGCAAAAATGCAAAAATGCGAACGAGTGTTTATACATTCTTAGCTCATAAAAATCAATTGCCCTCGTTCTTTCTTTGCGCTAAATATGGTCCAAAAGTAAATACAATTGGTAGAGAACATGACAAAAGAGTTCAATAGTCATTCCATTTGGAGACATAATGTCAGTCTCGTCCACTCAAGATCCAAAACTTTTAAATCAAACATGATCAAAATCTTTTGAAAAACGAGTCTTAACTTGTTTATCGTTCAAATTCTTTTATATCTTAAAGACTGGATAATTTGAGTCACATATCCTACCTTCAAGAGCCTGTAGTTCTAATCTGCAGTGGAAGGAAAGTTCAAACTCCCGTCGTGAAGGGCTTTCTCAGTCCGACATAGTTTCAAAAGTCTTTAGGCTTTCGTTAGTAAATCGGAAAGACAAAATGTGTGCTATAAAGAACCTATCCAAGACAAAAGCACTTGAAACAGCTCCCATTCACGAAAATGAAATTTTAACATATATTTTCAACTTTCAACGAATTATTTTAAAACCGGCTACAGAGGGCTTTCAGATTTCGAAAGATTCGTCCAGTTCATGGGTTCTTCACCAGGCTCTTGTGGATTGGGACGCCTATTTGTTTTGCTTTCTCAAACTTGACTTTCTAAATACAAAATGCGAATACAAAGTGTGAGAAGGTGTGAAAGTAAATCAATTGTTTACTTTCTTTACTAGTATCATTACACAAAACAACGGTGGCACACTGTGTCTGGGTACAAGTAAAAATGTGTCAGGCGTTTCAAACTCTTCGTTGCAATATTGTTGCGACGGCTCTTTCTATAGTATCTTGTTCGCATTTTCTGCTATAAAAAGACCTGTGAAGGAACTTAGATTATCATTTATGTCAGGTGAGAAATATGTGAACAAAATATTTCTACTATTTTCAGGGTCTGAGAGCGCTAAACTGTCACCGAACTAAACGTTCGAATCGCATCAACTATTGGTTCAGATGACCCCTGCAGAAGACTTTTTCGAGTTCAACCCCCCCGCCTCCCGCCTGGATTTCCAGGGTCCTTGACCACCTCTCCCGTGAGAATTTCCAGAATCCCATCCGTTGGGGGGGGGGGGGGGGTGGATTTCTTCTGGAACAACCCAATAAATGATGATGATGATTATGATGAAAAACAGTAACAGTAATAGCTCGTACTTGGGCACTAAACCCTTTGTTATTTTTACGGATGCGTTATTTAGCCAGGCATGATGGAGGTGAGACGTCTTTCTGAAGCTCTGACTCTCAAAGCAAATTTCACAAATGGCCTTTTACGTTTCGTTGCTGGATCAATTTACCAGCCAATATTTTACTCATGAAAAACAACAAGCAAGGCCAGGATCATCTTTGTTGCCAGGCAACAACAATCATGGCAGAAATTGCTGCAACATGAAGCCTTGTAACTTCGAGAGAAAAGACGAGATAGTTCCTCTAATTGAGAAAGAAATTGAGAATTTAACCATCCTAGCACTGAAAGACGAGCTTGCTGAAAGGAATCTATCGAAAGGAATCTATTGACAAAAAGAGAAAAAGGCAAATTTTGGTCTACCGATTGAAGTCATCTTTACAAAGTACCCACCTGAAGATGAGTGCTGTGTACTGCATGAGACGAAACCAACAACTTCCCAGAGAACTGCCCATGCTCACCCCTTTAGAATGAAGTGAAAGAGATCAAGGCTAATTTGTCACTGCAAATACAGCCTAACCCCTTGGAAACATAGTATGTGATAGGTTTATTAACAAATAATTACATAGCAGCCCTTGAGCTGAATTGTGTAATGTCGCTAAATAGGCTTGTAAAAACTATATACAATGTGAAATATAATAACACTAAAA
>NC_090888.1:31118965-31123965 GCF_036669925.1 Montipora capricornis | reverse complement strand
AAGGACTTAAACGTGGACTACACCTCAGTAAGGACCTAACGAAGTATTGCAAATGAACTTTGTAAATTTCTGAGGTCTCATTGATTTCCTAATTCCATAAATGTCGTTAATTCTCTAGTTTCTCAAATGCTGCAAGAATCAGTTGAAAATGCAGTCCATTCAGGCAGTTCAGGTCTTTTCTCTGTGTCTAATTTTTTACCAGCTAAACGTGGTTTCAAAATGGCCTTTTTGAACATTAACAGTCTCGTCAAACATGCTGACAAACTTAGAGTCCTTCTTACTGAGTTTTCAATTGATATTCTCGCAATTAACGAAACCAAACTTGATGAATCTGTATAGAGTTACAAATTTATCTGCTGCGATAGAAACGGAGGGGTAGGTTTTTATATTTTCTTCTTTTTCTCATGCAGTGAACTCAGATCTAAACAAAATAAATCGTGAAAATTTAACTATAGAAATTCATAAACCAAACTCTAAGCTATTTCTGGTAGTGACATTGTAAAGACCTCCCTGTTCACCAACTGATTTATTTTCGAGTTATGAGTCATTTATAGGCAAATTAGATTCGCTCGACCTAGAATACTATTTGTTAGGTGATTTAAATTGTAATTTAGCCTCTTCTACACCTGATGTAAACACTCATCGTTTACTTCACGTTGCCGATTTATATGGGCTCAAACAACTGATAAACAAACCAACTCGTGTTACAGAATCGGCATCTACACTAATTGATTTGATCTATACAAATTATCCTGACATGGTAGGCTGTTCGGGAGTCTCCCATATTGCCATCAGCGATCATAGTCTTGTCTATGTTTATCGAAAACTATCTTCTGATTTACCATCTAAGGGACACTTCTCCATTTCCTACAGAAATTCTCGAAATTTTGAGGTTTGTTGAAAGTGTACCCAGGTTGCTGTTGCAGCCAAGTGATAATCTGTGAACCCGCTATACCATACTTCTTTGCTGCTTGATACAACTTCTTTACTCCTCCTAAAGCGGAAGCACGGTTTGGTTCACAGTACAGTTTCTCTAAAAGCCGGTTCTTCTGGCTGTTGCTCCTCCTCTTCCTCACGTTCTTCGCAGGTTTGCTTTTGGTATTCGTCTGTGGCATCTCTTAAGTCAATGTGTACTTCACTACCGCAACATGCAGCTAAGCAGCGCGTCTTTTGACATATATCACTTAAAGCCAAAGTAGGGGTAGAACTCGTGAAAAGGCGACTTGCAACGTTACCCATGGTTGTGTTACAAATGACAAATGTAACTTGATCCATCTGTCTTTTATCCCTTCCCATAACAATAACCATGGATATTTTAAAATGTGTCCAGTCATCCACCATGAAGAACGGTAATGTGATTGATAGGTATTGCATAAGCTTAGGTGAAATGTGTATTGCTCTCTCAGAGGTGCGTTACTTCGAGCCATATAGGCATACAAGCTCAACAGTCTACCCCAAAGTATTGTTCCCATTTCTTTCAAAACATCAGGCCAAATCCAAGAGGAAACGATGGGGAAAATGGTAAGGGGTACAAGTGTTTGAGCGCAACCGCTCACCAGAAAAAAATGAAGTCTGTTCATATTCACAGTCCAGTGCAAAATGAGTGGTAGATGGCCTCCAAGCCTCCACAGATTAAGCATGTCAGAATGTAGACTCAGATGTCCAATCATAGGCAATAATGCTGGATTCAATGATACCCATAAGGTAATGTTGTGGAGCCGTGAACAACTCTCTTGTCATACATGAGTTTGTATTTCTTCTTTAAGTTAACAGTGTGTATTGTTTTCGTTTTCCCACCTCGTTTCATGAAATGTGGATTCCCGAGGAAGATGGGTTGTTGATTAGGATTGCAGACATGTTCGCACATGGTTGAGAAATTCAGTTTTTGCAATCCCCTGAAGTTTAGGGTGAATTCTCTCACTTTGCAGGTGGTTTTAACGTTCTTGGTTTGGTAGGCATAATTCTTTGGACCACCGGAAACAAAGGTCGTGATGTAATCATTATGGTCCAATTTGTTAGTTAACTCATCGAGATAGTCACCAAGGGCTGGCATCCAATCATCGGGTTCACTTGTAAAGATAACAGAATCTGTGTCAAAATACAGAACCCTTGTTTGAAGACGTTCTAGTACAGAATAGAGTTTGAGTCTTGCATGTGCGATAGTGAAAGCTGCGATGACAACATTCGTCTTGTCTGATCCTGATACGAATCCTTCCCTATGAGTATAATAAACTTCTATGCACTCATCATTAACAAACTGAATGTTTTAAACCCGCGTTGACTGACAGGTGAGGAGTCGAAAGTAGCGTTCTGGATCCTTGACTAGCTCTACTTATCACGCTGTCCAAATTTTCCCCCTTTGAAAGAAGAAAAAAAAAACCATAGTTTAGTTTATTGAAACCAAGAAAAGTCATTTTTAAACTGAAGGAAATGATACTTACAAAAGGAATTCAACATCTACTTGGCGAGTGAGCATAATCCAGGGTTCTTCTTAACCTTTCCATACTCCAACTTGATCCCTTCTTTCTGTTCATACTCTGTGATATACTGTTGTTTTTGAGCTTCTGTCTCACACCAGGAAGGCCAAACGCTCGCCTCTTGTTTGATTTTAAGGAAGAAATCGATGTACCCGATGGAAAGTTTAGATGACTTCTGAGGAAAATGCCATATCTCCATCATTCGAACCATGTGATATCCCAACTCCAACGCCTTATTAATCTCAATGGAACACCAGGTTCCAGAAAGAATACGCTCTTCTTTCTTATGTTCACAAGGGCCTTGTTGCAGGGTTTCAGCACATGTTCTGCAAAGAGGAAACATCACTTTTCCATTGGCACGGTAGGGTAACAGGATGAGACAGAAAGGTAGATGGAAGGATGTCACACTTGATCAGCCCAAAGAACTCGCGAGGTAAATGATTGATTAAAGCTTCACTTGTTAAAATTTCAGGATGCTGGATCGGAATTTCGCAGTACTTGTTTGTCCATGGGTATAAGGATGTAAAGTCAACGTAATGGATCTTCTCGTTCTCGTTCACGTGCTTGTAAAGACAGACGGCATTGGTACGTCCTTCGAAGAACGCGTGATGAGGCTCAGGGCGTGTCAAACTTGAGGCTTTCAATAAAGGACTTCATCTCTATGTTCGTGGTCAATTCTTGTTTAAATTCGCATTCCCATTTCCCTTCTACCTGGAATCCAAGCTTCTTGAAACGTTCAATCTTGCAAATGGTACCCTCAAGAAGGTCTTCCATACGCGTGTCGTTCACAGGATTAACTGTGTCAGGTAGATAACATTTGTCACAACCATGCCACAGGCATCCCATGAATTCATAGATGGTCTTTTTGGCGGGATCATAACCATCAACATAGTTGTTATCTATGCATTGTTCACCCCCATTTAGAGCGTGCAGAATGCAGTCACCTTTTTGATGATGAATCCTGGACAGCCATTGGAGAGCCATGACAGAGTATTTTTGGGCTGGTTGATAACCTTGAACAAGAATAAGACCGATTGTGTTTTCTTGAAGGAATTCTTGTCGGAAACTCGGTTACAGGCACTTGCAATGGTAACACAGTGTTTGAATGGATCGAGGTTGCAGACTTCTTCCATCAACTGTTTAAATTGTGAGCAACATCGCCTCAGAATGTGCACATCACTACGACAATATTCTTCTATTTCCGTTTCAAAATCAAAGACGTACTTCTGCATTCGTTAATTCTTGATGCCACCTCAGGAATTCCTCTTGCTCTTTTGTGTTCATACCAGCCGGATCGTAATTTTCAATAGAAGGAAGAGGGCCAACATATTGTTGATTTTCTTTACGATTAAAGAAGTGTGGAAAATAGCCTTTCTTAAGTTCAGTCAGGCCAAAGGTTTTCGGTAATACTTTGAGGGGCATGGGCAGAAAATTGAGGGAATCCCGGCACTTGATTTCAGCTTCTTTTAGTTCCATGGACATGATTTTCGGACCATTCAGGATAAGACTCGGAAGGATACACTCTTTATAAAAATATTTACAAAGTAAAAAGCCATCGTAACCTCTCAGATTATGAGCAATGATGATAGCGCCCTGGTGGGTGCCATCTAATAACCACGTCCTGAATTGATTAATGCAATCATCGCCTTTAAATATCATCTCATACCCCGTCTAATCATGTACTATAAGAAGGTTGGCAATGTGTCGATCTTCGTCTTGGCGTGATTCTATGTCGAAAAAGAAATACTCTTGCCTCTCCTCTTTTTCCGTGTCTTCTTCTTCAACTTCATGACTAATCATCTCAGAAATCCGTGTTCGTTTTCTTTGCTCTTTCTTCCTTTTGTTCGGTTTTGACTGCGCTTCACTTGAATCTTCTACTTGATTGACGATCAGTTTCATATAACATCTGTGCTTATTTGGGTCAACATATTCTTCACAGTTCCAAGACATTTTTTCCACACACATGTGACCTTCTGGCTTTCTTTTTGGGTGTGACAGAACTTTGTTGCATTGTTTACATTTATGTAATTTCTGACACACGGACTGCCCTTCTCTGTTGGGTTGGTAGTGATTGGCATAGCACTCATTTCCAGCAAACATTCTGTGGCAGGTACCGCATTCTCCCTAGGGCGCTTTCTGTGTAATTCCGAGACACCCCTCTGTAAAACAACATTTGCATGCCTCACTGCAATGATGTTTCTCTTTCGTATTGTACACTCTCCTGCATTCCAAACACCAATAGCCCCTCCCCAGAAAGGTAGAGACAGAAATGGTTTTCAGATAAATTTGTTTTTCTCGCCTGGGCCCTTCGTAGACAATGGCGTTGAGATGTTTGGCAGACAGGACGATGATTTGGTAGTTGTAAAGCACTGCTTGGAATTTTGCGACTTCAAGAAGTCCACAGAGACCCTCTTGGACACCAGCTTTTTGATGCAACTTCTGAGCGAGTAACCATTGCTGTTTACACCCTTTTTAAATTGAAGTCCATTCAGAATCTTTCTCTTGTCGTGCAAGGTCCGTTAC
>NC_090888.1:31108965-31113965 GCF_036669925.1 Montipora capricornis | reverse complement strand
CGACATGGTAAGAAGAAGGCACTTTATGGTCATCTCTTAACACTGCCCACTACATACAAGTCAATGATCAAAATTGTAATTGGCTTGCCACATACTTTTGTTATGGCCTTACATGGACTAAAGACAACTCACAGGGCATCTGCGAGGGGTGCAAAGTCATTCACATGCCTTTGGGGTCACAGTTCATGTGGCACGATGCCATTACCATCAGAATCCCCAGCTTACCAGCACCAGTCATTACCACATGGCAGATGACAAAAAGGCAAATCTGAGTACTAGACTGAGCAGCTAACCCGAACACGAACCCCAACCCACACTGCCAAACTTCCATGTACTAATTATTCATGGGTAAATTTCTCGCATTTGCATTCTTTTCTGATGACGTGTTCTGTGCTCTTCTACCCGAAGTAAAAGCCGTAGGTTGTAATGAGAGGTTTCATCCAATCACGGCAATTTATCTGTCTCAGTATAACACTTGTAACGTGAAGTATATTTTTTGCTGTGTTCCAAGTCCATTAGTGTCCAGAAAACAATTCCAACTCCTTTTTACCATCCAACACTTTCCCCGCTAAGCTCAAGGGGCATCCAGAAATCAATGCTTGTCGTGTTTGACCATAAAATATCATTATACGAAAACCTGGCCTTCGTTTTTTCTTACCAAAATAATGCGCAAATCTGACACCTTTAACGACCATAAAGACAGGATTCACATGGGGAATAGGGCACATACGTTTCTTAAAAGTCATGTCCTCCTAGCTATGACTTGCAGACAAGACTGACATCACAAAACATATCTATAGAAATATTAATGCGTGTCCCTTATTTAGAGGTGTGAACAATGGAGAGATTTGTCAATTGCCGGCTGTGCAGTTTTCAGATACGCAACCTTTCACAAGTATTCAGTGCAAAAACATGGAATTTCACATCAAGCTTCACTGGGCAACAAATTAACTGTAGCAGCTGTGCAACTTTTGTGTAAATTGAAGCCTGTAAAACCACTGTCCCTAACAGAGTGCCTTAGGGAATCTGTAGATTTCCTCAAATCGCCAGCCCACAATGGAGAGTTGTTTGACTCGAGAATTTTGGTCAAAGCATTAATGGCTGCTAATTTGTTGACTGAATTCAAGACGGTGGTAATAGGATTCACTTTGTGGTCCATGGTAACCATACTTAATGTGTGCACACAACTGAAGTATAAACAAGAGGGAGTCTTAAATTGTGCATTTCAAAACATCTTGAAGGACAATTAGGAGACAGGAAGAAACCACATGGCATATAAAGAAAACAGACAACTCATTTGGTTCTCGCATATTTGTTCAGTTCCACTTCAGTAGTAGCCCACATGTGAAACAGTAGTCCATCGAGAATTACTGAGAGTTCACACCTTCACACAACTTAACATTTTCCGAGCATTTCAGTACTTGTTAGTAACTTTTATTACCACAAGACACAACAAGGGAAGCTCTGTTGCTTGGTTCTTTTTAGCATGCCAGCCACCATGATAGATATCCCACAATACCTCACAAAGTGAGGCACCATCATTTGACTTACTAGGGTGGGTTTAGGGAATGCCTTCTTCAAGCCAAATTGCAGTTGAAAAAGATCAATATCAAGTTTGAAGAGTTAAAACTCTTTTTCCACAGGGGGGCCTCAAACGGATACGAAATCGTATCATTCGGAAAAGATCAGTTTACACATCAGAGATTCAGCTCTTGTAAGCTGCTATTGTTTGGTATTGTAAGCAGCTTCTATTGTTTTCAAGTCTAAGTCATTGCTTCAATTGTTTAGTCTTTTGTTTTTGGTTAGGGTAGTGAGCCAATCACATTATACGTTATGAGAGCTGCTACATGACTCAATATTGTAATTAACCAATCACACGCCGAGTTTCACATAGCAACGAAGCAATCTCCCGACACCACGATGATTTGAATTCATTTCTCTCTGTTTTTGTCTTGCAACGCCATAGCATCCTCTTCGAGACAGACGATTTACACCACGGAAAATGCTTTGGATGCGATTTATGGTGATTTAGAATTCTACGAAGACACATTGGGGATGGGAGAAGACGAGGAGTATGATTTGGATCGCCAATTAGGCTTTCATAGCGACAAATCAAGGTGAGCAAGTGAGCGAAATTTTGAACCTTCTCTTCGAAAGAGCACGCGGTCGGCCTTAAAATGCGATAAAATTTCGTTTCCTTTCACTTCAAGCGTACAAACCCATGTTTTTTCTTTTGAAATTCATCCACAAATAATTTTTTAGACAAAAAAGTCTTATATTTCTCCTCAAATGCCTTTATTTGTGAAACAGATGTCGTTGCAGTTTTGTAGTTCGATGGTATAGCGAGAGACAAACGGCTGATTGTGTGTTATATTCAAACACATGCATTGTCGCTTCCGGTCTAATATGAATGAAATTGCGTTTCATGCGTTTAGATTGTGATCGTTATTGAAATGTGATATTCTTGTTTTTGCTAAAACTTCAACCGAGGCATATTTTAGGGGATTATAAAATTCGTATGATGTTACAGGGTTAGATTTGTTATAAAGTTCGTCTGATGTTTCTGCTATAACTTATTCTTTTGTGATTTATTTCGGTTTCATTTGTGAAAAAAATTCCTATGATATTTTTGCTGTAACTTATTTCAACCCACGAATTCTTTTTTGATTTATTTGTTTCAAATTTGTAACAGGTACAGTACTGTGCAAAAAGAATGCGAACGAATTTCGCGCTTTTCGCTACTTTTCGACGAAATGAAATGAAATGAAATTTCATTCGAACTTCACCGAATTTTCGAAAAGCCTATTGTTTCAATCAAAACGAAAATTCGCAAACGCCGCGCGAATATTAAAGCGAAATTTCGTCGTGACATAGCGAAATTTCGTTGCGACATAGCGAAATTTCGCTGTGACATAGCGAAATTTCGTTGTTACATAGTGAAATGTCGTCGTGGCATAGCAAAATAGTGAAAGTTCGCAGTGAGTATGTCCTCCTTCTCGCTTGTCTCTCCAATCCGTCTTCCTCTCGGGTGGCTTCGATGACAATAAAATTATTTAAGCGGGCAGATTAGTCATGGTAAAGGAAGCGCTTTTACAATCCCTTTCTAATTCAGTCAATGCATGACATCTGGATTGCTTCTAAGAATTATGTCACGAAAGTGTCGATTGCCCATGTGTTTTCGAGTTCTGAGTAACCAATATGTCATGAGAAGTGTCTATTGCCAAATAACTTGAGTTTGGATCATCGCACAGCCCTAAAACTTTGACACGCTCATGATTTATTACCCTCCTACAACATCTCAATTTCTTGACTTAATTTATTGAATGGTAAGCGATCTTATTTTTTCTTTGCGTAGTACTTGCGTGACGTGAAAAACAAGAAGAATTGCTACTGTAGGTTTGGTATGTTAAATTGTCTATGGCTGTATTCTCAGTCAGTCTCAAGATTGATGCATCGGGTGTACCAAAAATCTTATGTCTTTTTATTGACAAAGTATCAATTGAATAAAGGAAACGAAATCGCTTGTAATGCTTGTCTACAGTTTCATTCTGGTCGTGTTTACACTCAAGGTTGAGAGAAGAAATACAGTTGTTGATTCCATTCATTCATTAAAATGCGAAACACTAACCAAGACTTTACAAAATTTCGTTCTAGGCCGCGGCTACACATGCAATTTTTTGCTCATGACGGTCATGCAATTTGCTTCAAATTTTGTTGCGTCACCAGTGCGCGATGAAAATCGCAAGTGTAGCCACCCTTGAACTGCCGACGCAAGAAATTCAACTAAATCAATTTCTCACGATTTTTTTCAACGGCTTTTTCCGCTGTCGCGTTGTCAGTTCAAGAGTGGCTACAATTGCGATTTTCATCGCGCGCTAGTGACACGACCAAATTAGAAAAAATTGCATCACCGGCGAGAGCAGATATCGCTGGTGTGGCCGCGGCTTTAGGATTACGATATTTCGATTAAAGGCGCTGTTACACTGTGAAGTGTTAAGTTCTTCAATTTTCGTTTCAGTACGTATGAACTCCAACCGAAATTTCGTTGTAGATTTGAGAATTTTCGTTTCAGTACGTACGAACTCCAACCGAAATTTCCTGGTTAGATTTGCGAATTTCCGTTTCAGTACGTACGAACTCCAAACGAAATTTCGTTTTTAGATTTGGGAATTTTCGTCCTGCGTTCGAATTTTCGTGTGGCTCAGCGAAATTTTGAAGAAATTCGGCCGAAAAATCAGACCTTTCCCACCGAAATTTCGGCGAAATTTCGAGACAACAATAACCGAAATTCCACGAAATTCGTTTGCATTCTTTTTGCACAGTACTGTAACTTTCTTCTTTTCAGTGATGACGAGATCATTGGCGACCAACCAACTCCCACAATAAGTGTTGCAACTACCGTAGCTAGTGTAGTGACTAATGTAGTATCTGTACCAGTTTCCACCTCTACTACGACTTCTGCAACATCTGCTGGGCAGTTGGTGGAATCTGTAAGTCAGATAATATCCCCTGTAGTGGCCACCACTGCACAGAGCTGTGTTGCAGGGCCCTCTTCTAGTGCTGCACGTCGCACCGTACCCTGCGCAGCATCACCCGCAGTCCCCCAGATAGGAAAAGGGAGAGCTAGAGGTGGCAAGCGGGGGAAAGGCCCTGCAGTTCGTGCTCCTGCGGCCCCGGCAGCTGCAACTACTGCAGGGCCTTTCTCCTCATATTCCCCCTCAATATCCCCACCCCCAGTTCACCCCTGCTCGACCACCTGGCATTCACCTTGAGGGTCCACTCCTCAGGAACAGCATGGTAAATGCAAAAGAATTTTTCCAGCTGTTCTTCACAAGGGAAATGGTTGAGAGTATAGTTAAGCATACCAACACCTACGCTGACATCCATATCGCTACCGGTGAATATAGAAGTTACACACTTCCGGATGGCAGCTGGGAGGCAACAACATCAGCAGAGATCCGAAGGCTCATGGCTCTCTTGATTTATTTTGGGTTAGTTAA
>NC_090888.1:31088965-31103965 GCF_036669925.1 Montipora capricornis | reverse complement strand
ATTCTGGACAGAAGTAATTAAATGGCTTGGTGATCAAGGTGTTAAGATTCAAAGGCTCTCACTTAAAGATATATTGTTTGGGATCTTCTCTTGCGAAGATGAATTATAAGTAAACCATATCTTGTTGTTAGTGAGACAAGTTCTCTACTCTTGTAGATGCAACAAAAAGTTACCCCGTATTAGGGTACTTATCGCAAAAATTAATATGGCATATCAACTTGAGACAATGATTGCCAAGTCAAACGTTGATCGACTCCCTGTTCACAACTCGAAGTGGGGCAAATATGTAAATATCCTATCAGACTGATATTCTTGTACCTTGTGTATTGTTCTTAGTCTAATGCGATACTCTTGAGGCTTAGGAAAGCGGTGTATGTGTGTCATAAGTATAATATAGTATGCATTAAATGAGAGTTATGTGGTTTAGTGTAAGGTTCTCTGTGCAGTAGATGTAATCAATATGAAAACAAATAAACAGTATTAAAATACAAAAATATATCAACACTGTCAAATGGAAGCATTGTAAAGTATAGAGACGCAGTCCACAGTTTGCATAACTGTTGAGACTTCTCCCAACTTCCCAAGAGTGTTTTCAAAGATAATTCGACAAATGAAGGAAAATGCTGGTTTTTTACTTAAGTGAAATAGGTTTTCTTGATACACGCTCATATTTCCTACCAGCCAATCAAAAGGCTTGTCTGACAATATACATAACCAATCAAATTTTGTGCAAAGTCACAGCCGTGTTTCCATACTCTCATACTATCCTAATTATTTAAAAAAATTCATATTGCCTAGAAAATGCCCCAAGTTGAAGCAAAAAAATGGGCTGGGTTTATTATTGAGTTCTATGACCATGCACTCAGGGAAATTTAATCAAATCAGAGTTCTTAAGTGGTGATGACATAGAAACAAACATTTTTGCAATTATGGGCTTTGTTAGGATACGTCTGAAAGGCCTGGTTCCCAAAAATTAGCATTATGGGGCAAATTGTCTCGCAGACACCAGTCCTGTCTTGCTCTGATATTTGACTCCATAAAAATCCTTCTAAATTTGACTTGGTTCCTGTCATGAACTTAGTGACATTTAGAAGTACTAGCTTGCTCTGATGACTCCGTACAAATCCTTTTAAATTTGACTTGGTTCCTGACGTGAACTGAATGAAATTTAGAAGTTACTAGCTTGTATGGAGTCATCAGAGAATAACTGGGCTAATATCTCAGACATTTCCCCGTGAAATAATAATTTTTTGTGAGCGGGCCTTGTGGATTTGTCTAGACTCTTATCGACAACGGGAAATTAGCAAATCAGATTGGGAGATTGCAAGCAATTGTGGTAAAACAATATGTAGTTACTTAAAACATAGCTACAAATTTCTCAAATGTGATTTTAGCATTAATAGGGCAGTGTATTTGCACTGTAAGTGTGCCATTGTGCACACTGCAAGAGGGCAGTTGAATTTAAACAAGTCCCTTTTTATGGCATCTCATAGACTGAGAAAGATGATTTGTTTTTCCTGTTCACTTAATCTTTTTTGTTTGTTATAGATACTATTAATCGGCAACAGGACTTCAAATCATCCAATTCCTTGTTATTATTATCACACTCGTGATGAAACAAATTGGACTCCCACAGTGTGGTGGTGTGAACTTGTTAATCACCCGTATGATTACATACCAAATTTGAGTCCACTCAGTCCAGTTAACATCATTAATAACCTATGCCACCACTTTATAGGATGTTACAATTGTGATGGCTTTGGCCATATAACCAAAGTCTGCCCAAGTGAGGAAGGAGGTAAGACTACAATGTAAGTGAATCATGAAGTTGTTTTTGCTGACATATAAATATCAACCCGTTGATTCCTGGGAATTTGCCATTGACGAGTACAATCGTCTGTTGTTAGAGTGAGAAGAATACTAAGTATGGTTGGTTCACGCCGGCTTGGGAGTTAAAGGGGACATTGTAATTAACCCACTCACTCACAGGGGTTCCCCATTGACAAATAAAATTGTCGTTGGATAGAGTGAAATACTAAGTATGGCTGGTTCAGGCCGGCTTGGGCATCAAAGGGTTAATCTTTACTCTTATTTGTACTTACAAGTAGAAATGGAAAGATTACAGTGTTATCGCTGTAGGGGGTGGGGGCACAAAAAGTCTTTGTGTCCCACCCCCAGGCCCAGGCCTCAGCGGAAAGCAGCCAAACAACAAGGTATTAAGTTCAACATTTATGAAAATGAGACTATACAATAAATAGAGTCCATAAACAGGTTTCACAACCGGAAAGTGTATGTTGAACTGTCTTTCAACGAGAAAATATGCTCTATTGCTACTATACATAAATTGCTTTGGTGTGCACACCAATAAATAAAATGAAACCTGGTTAGCAGTAATATCATAGATCAGTTACTTTTGCCATCTATTTTGGAACATTTTCTAGATATTTTGATGGAAGTCAAGTTTAATTTTCACCCAACTTCATAACCTCCTAATGTTGTTTTTTGTCCTCTTGGTAGAAATCCTAACAACAACCCTAAAAATGTTACTTGGGATAATGTTACAAAATTAAACTTGGAATAATTTGTTTCCACCTTTGCCCTTGACTATATCACTTAAGGGCCCACTGACGTATTTTTTGGGATGCGTTGCTAAGGGTGTAATAGTTAAGAAATTTGAGAGAATTTGGCATTATTTTGGTCAGTTTCCAACTTTTGTAAACCAATGACCCTAAATATGACGTCATCATGCCACGCCCATGGTCACGTGACCAATAAAAGAAAACTCTAAATTTGTCTCCGTGCTACGCAATTTGGGTATTTAATTGATGGTTTCATAATTTGTATTCGTTTTTGCATACAGCCAAGCATGGTTTTCTTTTTATTTTGAAAAATGTTCTTTTTAAAGACATAAACGATACTGAAATTCTCATAACTTTTTCAAAAAAGATGATTTTAAAAAATCAATGCTTAGCTATATTCTGTATTTGGGGGTGAAACGTGCCATGTTAAAAAAAAATTAATTCAATTTAAAACCGCTGAAAATTTAGATTTCTTTCTCAAACCGGAAGTCAGTTCGTTTACGCATGCGCAGTTGATCTGGGAACGAGCGCGAGGAAGGGCGAGGAAAAACCTTCGATGCAGACAACAGTTCGGGCGGTGATCTTCGCTCGCTTTTTTACTTTTGCATCATGTAGCAGCCAAAATATGAAACGTATGTGTGGGAAAGGTGTGTGAAGGAATATTCAAACATTTCGTTTCTCTACGGATTTCATTGAATGAAAATAATGGAGGCGATGGACAAGTCATAATGCACGGCTCAACCATGCTACTCGGTCGGAAGACGTGAGCCTATTTCGTGTTCCTTCCAACGCTTTGTCAAGTTAAGGATGCTTATTGTATAAAAGTGTTTGTTTATGCTAATTTCATCATGAGACGAACTTTAGTTGTGTTATTCGTCCCAGACAAGAAACATTTGCCAACCGCATGGAACCTCGAAAGTGTACGTAGCTGAATATTAATGTTCTGTCCAGTGAGCAGCACAAGTACGTTCATTAGATATTGATTTACATGTGCTGAGTAGTTTTTCAGCTTTGAAAAATAATAATTATTATTGTTTAACACCTTGCTTTTTATCAGTTCAACACAGGCCCTTAGAAATTATGTATATTGTTTATTAAACTTTCGTATATTTCGATTGTGGGCACAGTGACAATTTGTTTGGGTAGCATTTGCATACAGCCAAAACATGTTTCCCACAGTTTCACAGAACTGAATTACATTCCCATTTGTTGGGCTTCAAATTGTGCAGAAATTGTTACCCAGGTTTTTCCCCAAGTGTGAAAATTTTGAATTAAACGTCTGTCCTGACTCTATATCAGGAAAAACCTATAAAGAATCTGTCTAGTCAACTTTTTCAGTGAAAACAAGATTCTTTTACAATCTGAGAACATCACAAACACCATTTTCCTATGGCTGAAAGAAATAGGCTACCAACTTCTGGATGCATATTGAGGAAAGACCCTTTGCCTGCAAAAATTTCATAAATTTGTCCTTGTCTGGGAATGTTGCTCGCAGGCTTTTAAGCTGGTTGAAATCAAATCCCTGTGTTGCAATTTTCTTGGCCATAGTGCCAGATATTGCACTTCCAAATTTCAGCAGTAGCAGCTTGGTCCGTTCTCTAATCTTCACCATGGACTTGTACTTATTTTTTTGCTCAAGTGGACGGCGTAAGAAGTGCTCGTGTTGGTCCTTAAGATCTTTTAGCTGTGTGCAAAATAGCACGTCCCTCATTGCCTCTACATCAGCCAGTGCTCTGTGAGCTAGAATATAGAACATTGTACAAGTTACGCATATGATTGCTTTTCATTTTACCATTGACTTCAGAGACAAGTGATTAATCCTGTGTTACTACTGTATGTACTGTTATTTCTATTATCATGCAGTGTTTCCACCAGACTGCACCATTGCGGAATCCCGCATTGTAATCAGAGATGGCCCCCAGAGAAATTTGGCCTTTTTTTTTTTGACAAGGCTGCAGGCTTAACACAGGCATAGTATTTAAAAAGCCATCTCAGGGCTCAAAATTGAGACCGATACAGTTGCCAATGCAATCAAATCCCTCTGGCAATTTTCTTAGCCATCATGCCAGATATTGCACTTCCAAATTTCAGCAGTAGTAGCTTGGTCCTTTCTCTAAACTTCACCATGGACTTGTACTTATTTTTTGCTCACTTCCCAAATTCAGGTCTTTACAGTTTACTCTCCCTGAATATGTAACCAGATTAATAAATGCAACTTCTTCTTTTGAGTTACATGTAAAGAGATTTTTCAATAATAACTACCATCATTTTGTGTATTGGGGAAGCATTAATTACCTTTAAATTGTGCATTAGGAAAGTACAGGGCATGCAATGCTGGCATGCCAAGCTTCTGCTTTTTATCTAGGGGAAGTTTCCCTAGTTTCCTCAGCTGTAAAATGAAACAAACAAAATTGTAAATTTATATACATTTTGGATAGTACAACTCAAATCACTACATATTTTTTATTGTTTAAATTCTGATGTCATTAATTAATTATTAATATATTCTAAAAGCCACATTATTGTTTAATGTGAACTATTTACTTTGTTTGATCTAAACTTACAGCTCGCAAGTTGAACAGTGTATCCCCAAAGAAGATGTGGTTAAATAGCTTGGTGGTGAGCAATGGATATCTCCTTTCGATTTCCATGTAAAGAAGAGGAAAGTCATAGACAAACCCATTGTGTGCAAGAAGTACTAGGAATTAAATAGAAATGAAAATAAAAGATTTTGACACAAAACAATGATTTGAATTGTTTTACTGGTAAGAATCTTGGTGGGATGCATGTACATGTAACCTGTATCACTGAAACGTACCTGTGTGTAATTCTTACAATGTAGATGCTGACACTTGTAACCACTACACCTCACAAAAAACTGCTTCAACAACCATAATACTGACTGTGTGCTACAATTCTAGTTGTTTTCTAAATTACCTGGGAAGTATTTTTTGTTTGTCTTTGCTGACACTTCCTCTGTGAGATTTGTAAGCCATGATACAAATCTAGGCAAAACTTCAGAAAGCTTTGGTTGTTGGATAAGGTCGGTTTGCTTTATGCCACATTTTCTGACCACTGAAAGGAAACAGGCACACAGTGGTTATAAAGTAGTCTGCAAGAGGAGATGCCTTTTCCGGCTTTTGTTTCACCTGCCTCGAAAAGAAATCTTTTTGCGGTGTGTGAAACAAAAACCTGGAAAGGTGTCTGTTCTCGCAGGCTACTGGTAATAAAATTATTAAAATATTAGAAATGAAACTGACCTAAATAATATCCAAAAAATAACCGTTATTATAGGAATAACAATATGGCTGACCAAAGTCTGTCATTTCTTCTCAATAATGTTGTACATTTTGTAATCAGTGATATTCCAATAACTGTTGGTATCCAGCAAAGGTATGCCATTATCCAGAGAGCTTATTTGTCACATGCATTTGTTTCACAAATTATCGTCTGATTTTTTAAAAATCATTGGTAGTACTTTTCCCTTCAATTATTCATTAATTGTTTCTTAGTATTGTTATTGATGGGAAAATAATTAATTTTGTACACAATGTCATGTGTAGCTGATGACTTGATTGAAACTAAACTCCATAGCAACCTAAAGGTAGGCTTTGTATGGGAGTTACTCTAAAACATTGTTTCTACCTGGGGCTGCTATCCTTCTGGAGGTATTGACTAATGAATGGAAAGATTTTTCCAGATGAGTTTCCACATTGTTGGCAAGAGGTTGCAGCACTGCAGCAATTTCTACAATGTGGTCCTTGTAAATGGATCCACCAGTGCCTTCACAATCATACAAGAAATACAAAGGGGAAGGATTGCCTTGTAGCTCATCTCCACGCTCATCGTCGCTGCTGTCTGTCACTGGCACACCGTCACTGCAGTCTGGCTCTGGAAAACTGTCACTGCTATCACTGAATTCTGATTCAGAGCTGTTGTCATCACATCCACCTGCAGAGTATTTTGTTGTGATGGAAACAGCCTTCAGGGATGTCATATATTCTTTCTCTTTCTCATGTTTTTTCATCTTGTTCCTTTTGTTTTCATTTCTACATGTACATGTACATACAGTAAAGATGCATGAGATGAGTATTATGTTATTTATATAAACAGTACCAGTACTTTCTATCAAACAACTCAATGAAATAAGCTTAGGATGAGTACATACAGTGTTTACATGTGTACACATTGAAAGGATAGTGACACAAAAATTAACCTTTTCTTTTGGTAATCTGGTGAATTTCGTTTCCTGATGTCTTCGTCAAATTGTTCTTGACGTTGAATAACATACTCAATGGCTTTCTTTGGCATTGGCACTGAAAGTAGTTGGAACAAGAGAACTATCCATATTGGACCAATATTCTAATAAAGAAATAGTAATACATTTATTCAGTATACTATTGCAATGTTATTATATTTTGGTGAAGTTTCAGACTGAAAAGTACATCATGTTATATCATGAACTCACATCCTATTTCTTTTGAAATATGCATAAAAATAGCTTTACATGAGACTTTGAAAAGTTGAGATCAAAACAGGAGTTGTATTGTATTCCATTTTAAGGGAAAAGGTCACCTTTATTAATGATTCTTACGATCTGCATACACGTTTGTGCTTAGCTACTCTAGGTGTTACTGACAGTAAATATAGTAGTGTACAGTAGGTACAGTGACCTTGTGTGGTATTGACATGTTTGTCTTACACTGGTAGTGTACAGACCCAAGGTCAATCCTTTTCCCCATGTATGCAAGTGCGATGCCATGGTATCCCTCAGGGATGTTGTTAGTGATTCGTCCCTCCAAGGTAATATATTCCTCAGGTCTTGTGGCCATCTTTTCTAGTACACTTTTAAGTTCATTCAGTTGGGATTTGCATGTAAATGAATGTTTGCAGTGGTAGGGTTTACCTTCTTCGTCTTCCTGTTCATTAAGATAAAAAAATTGTTACCCCAATGGTATTGTTTTTATTCTTAGCTAAACTGTTGATACACACTGTATATTAGAGTTTTCAATCTCTTTCACCAAACAGTGGTAACTGCGCTCACAAGTCATGTAAAATTTATTAGGTTGCTATTGGTTACCTTTTTATGAAACCTGCACCATGTCGAAGAGTGGTCATCGGTGTAGTGTTGGTAGTAGTTCATGATTGCCTTTCCAAAATCACCCAGTGGATCTTCTGATGAGTAGATCTCTTCACACTTTGTTAAGTTTTTTAAGCATTTTTTGGCATTTTGAATCATGCCTTCTGACATCCTTTTGCACTTTGGCAAACCAAGGTTCTTGCACTGTGAATGGTAAGTATTCATCATTTTTTTTTGGCGTATCAGTCCTTTTTATCATTCTTTACTGCTCATTTCTTGAGTGGCAAAGACTCAATAACTGAGCAGAAAGGGTGTTTCCACAGGGGTCCGCATCTTGTTAACCATTTTTTTGAAGTAATATTACTTCAATGTGTAGTCTTGTACGGTTGTGAACCGCCCGGAAAAGTAAATGCAATAGTTATGTCACCGGTGTCATTTACTAAGTATCGAGTAATACACTTTCTACATATCGGAAACGCCAAACTGTAGTACTGAAATCTACAGTTCGCACGCTACTTTACTGCAACTCGTACTCTGCACTCACCTGGCATGGGGTCTTTTTTACTTTTTCCAAGTCTGCATGGAAAGTTTTGGCAGTGTGGTTGCCGCAGTACACAATGTCCGTTTCTGGGCTTCTTGATAGCAGCACCTCGTGACATGCAGCGTCTTTGTCTAAGACTGCTTTTGTTATCGTCATCTTTTCCTTTCCTATCAGATCTGCAAGTATCTCGTCGAGCATGTTCCCTTCTGCCCCGCCAGATGTGCCCTCCCAGTTGGCACCTTGTCCTCGCTTCGTTCTGTGAGCGTAGCCGATTATGTTGCCTGTCTTGGCATCGTGCATTGTAGCCGAAGCGTTATTGGAGTAGTGACCTCTAGTAAGATAAAACCCATCGAACATGACCTCTAACTTCTTTTCATCTCCGCGCACTCGGATAATTTTGCGAGCCTGGTCAACGCTCCAGTTGGCAATTTTTTCCACTTCTGGGGCGATCCACTCAATAACTCGAATCCATTGCTTTTCGCTGAAGTGGCTTATTCCAAGAGTGCCCAGAACATGGTCGTAGTCCTTGTAGTACAGGCCACAAACAATGAATGTCAGAAGGATGTAGTTCGTAAGGTAAGTTTTGGGTTTTGATCGAGTCGGTATAATTTCGTCGCTGGTGGAAATGGTCCACTCCTTTTTACACTCTGAACAGACGAAGTCCAGCTTCAAAATTCCCGTCTTCGGTTCACTTAGTTTCGAAAATTGTAGCGTCCCTAAATTGTTGCAGTTGTTGCATTTACTTTCTAATACGGACTTTTGAAATTTTTCCGAAGCGCAGATTACCAGCGGGGACTGATTTATCCTTAAATGCTTTTTAGTTCGCTGTTCAGGGTCATGACCTTTGTCTTGAAAAAAGGCGTCCACTTTACGACTTGTTTCTTTATCCTCTTCACTTTCTGTTAGTTGTTCAGAAGACTTAGTTGGTACTTTTTCGCAAGGCGACTTTGAATTGCACAGAAAGTCTTGAAGTCGTTCTACGGATACCATGTCATCGTTCGCACATTCCTCTTCTTCGCTCACGTCAATTTTCTCTGGAGAGAGTGGGGTGATCATTTCTACTTCCACTGATCTTTCCTCAGTCTGAGTTGCCACTGTCGATGTATTTTTTAAGCACAGTTCTTCTTCAAAGAAGTTAACTTGACAGCCAACATCCTTTTTACTTAGCGAGGGCGGCGACCATCGACCACTTGCAGCTTCCAAAGCTCGCCGCTTTCTCTTCCCTACTTTTTTTCCCGACATGAATCAACCCATTTTTTTTTTTTTTTATGTTGTGTATTTAAAAAAATTTTGGTTTGGTTTTGAAACGATTATAATTGAAACAATTAGGAGATTGTTATCAAATTTTCCAGGTAGGTGAGTGGGTTTTTTGTCAGCTTACGATATGATGACGTCAGTCACCGGAAGTAACATTTCACTTCCCTAGCAACGCGCGAAAAATCCGTCAGTGGGCCCTTAAGGATAATACCTTGGGAATTACTGGTATTGCATTGAGTTTGCCTTATTGTCCAAACTTCATACTCAATACCATTCTGTGACATTAATGTACTCTTGCATCAAGTCCAATGTTGTCAAGTGTTATGTAAGTAATTTACAAACTCTTACTGTTGCAACTTCTTATGCATGTTTTCTCCCAACAGAAAAGCAAGATGAGCACGCAAAGCGCAAAAATGTCTTTTATATCTGTATAATCAGTAACATCCTTTTGTTACTGATTATAGATATAAAAGGCTTATAATTTTAATGTATTATAATTTATATTTTAACTGATATTAATTAAAGTGTTTAAGGAGGCTCGAAATAGTTTCTCCTTTTTTCAAACAAATAAACATATTCTGTCCTTAGATACAGTTAGGGTAATCATATGAAGACGAAATTTGGCCAGGCTATTAAGTACCCATCATACATTTTTCACATTATATTTTCCTCCAAAACAACGTTATCATGGCAATGATATTAGGCATTTCTTTGAGCCAACATATATTGTCTTTTTTGAAAAAAACAACAAGATGCAGCCTAGAGCAGACTGTTGAAGCTTCAGTGATGCTCTGCTACAACCACAACCAGAGAAACAAGCTTGTCGTTGTTTGATGAGAGGACGTCATCAAACTCAGTCATATGTGAATGGACTTCATACTGAAAGAGTGTAAGGCAACACGTCACATTATGTGTGTATATAACCATGTTTTGTTCATGTCATTCTGATAGACTATTTGTTGATCAAGTGAAATGGAAAGAACCTCTGATATTATCATTGGACTGCAAATTTTTAATCTTTAACACCCAAAAAAGGTATGAAAAGCAGAAAAATTTTGGCAACTTTTTGGAAATTCAGTAACTTATCGCCAACTTTTTTGGGATTCATCGGCAAATTGTGGCTAAGCCTACTAACAGACGCAACTCTTAGACAAGAGGTACAGGAGCTCAAAACAATGGTCCAGCGTCTGGTCCAGCGTCTGGCCCAGCATCCTCGAGGGACACCCGATACCCCGTCCAACGGTTGGCAGAGGACCTGGACTTCAGCAGAGTGTTGGATGTGTGGTACCCAGGGACACATTCAGCGCTACTGCTCTAAACGCTTCGAGTGGTAGGCTTTGTCCATCGTCAATTAGGTCACTTCAGCCACCTAAGGAATGTCCGGGAGACAAGACACTGTCAAGTTCAAGGGCCGGAGCCCGACAGACCTCCCAACACTAAGGCCCACCTTCCCTTCAGTAAAAACAGATGCTGTGGACACTGACAAACACGGCCTGTATGGCAATGGGATCGTGAATGGGACACTGGTTTGGTTTCTCGTGGATACAGGAGCAAATATCACTATCATTCAGACCCAGTTGTGGAAGGCTATCTCTCGCAGTCCAGTGTCAACACCAAGCCAACTTGAACATGTCCTGGACACCACGAAAATGGCTGACGGATGTTCCTCATCCCTCCTAGGACGTGGTAAAATGACAATTGGTTTAGGCGACCAGGAGCTTGTATACACAATCTGGGTGGCAGAAATCAAACTGGAGGGGATTCTTGGCTTAGATTTCCTTCAACAACATGACTGCCAGCTAGCGCTTAAAGATGGCTGTTATGAGCTACAGTTTGGCGATCTCAGTGAAGCTACCCATGGTCAACCCATCATCCGCAGCTGCTTCCAAGTTTCCGTTGAACACACAGCAGTTGTCCCTCCTAGGAGTGAGGCCCTGGTAGTTGGCAAAATTGTCGGCCATTACACTCCTTTCCTTGGATTGCTCGAACCTACGGCCAGACTTATGGAGGTCAATCAGCTGATTCTTGCCAGAAGCCTGGTGGACACCTCATCACACATAATTCCCTTTCAGGTGCTGAACCCTACAGATTACCCTTGTACACTGTATAAGGACACTGTGGCAGTAATGTGCAAACCCGCAGACTTTGTGGAAGCTCCGCACATCTGGGAAAACAACATGGCCCTCTGCCAGGAACATGAGAAAGGTGATAGTGTAACTGATGCAGTGCACAACGAAAGGGAAACGCTATCTGTCCCCGAGCACCTCGCAGAGTTGTTCCAACACAGTTTGCATCTACTAAACCCCGTTGAGCGCTCGCACCTTGCACAACTGCTGACCGACTTTGCTGATGTATTTGCCACCTCCTCTGATGCACTTGGTCACCCACCAGATTAACACTGGCTCCTCACAGCCTATCCGGCAGCCAGCGTGAGCGAGCTGAAGCCGACACACTGCTCAAGGACATGCTTAAAAAGGGAGTGATTGAATCTTCCTCAAGTTCCTGGACGTCACCCATAGTTTTGGTCAAAAAGAAGTATGGGTTCACCCATTTCTGCCTGGACTTCCGTAAGCTTTACGAGGTGACAGTTAAGGACAGCTACCCCCTCCCAAGGATCGACAACTGCTTGGATGCACTTGCAGGATGCAGCTGGTTTTCCACCCAGGACCTCTCGCATAAATTACACACCATGGAGACTGCGGGGTTTGGTGTCAACAAGACACTAGAAAGGGTTAAAGAAAGGTTCTATTGGCCTGGGTGGACAAAAGATGTGAAAGATTGGTGTCGGGCACAAGATCTCTGCGCCTCAAGGGAAAGACAAACTTGTACACCCAGAGCGCCCTTGAGGACCTACAATGTTAATGCACCTCTTGAGAGGGTGGCACTAGACATTTTGGGACCATTGCCTGACTCAGACCGTGGTAATAAATATATCGTCATCATAGGAGATTACTTTTTGAAGTGGACGGAAGCCTACGAGATTCCCAATCAAGAGGCAACAACTGTAGCAAGAGTGCTAGTTGAAGAGTTTGTGACTCGTTTCGGCATCCTGAAGCAGATCCATTCTGACCAGGGAAGAAACTTTGAGTCGAAAGTTTTCCAAGAAATGTGCAAGTCACTGGGAATGGACAACACCAGAACCACACCCCTCCACCCTCAGCCAGACGGAATGGTTGAGCGTTTTAACCAAACTATAGAGGAAATGTTATCCAAGTTTGTGGCAGAGAATTGGGAATCGACCTTCTGATTGACCTTCAGCTTGGACAACCAAAGCAAGAAAGTGGTTACCAGAACAAAACTGAGTATGTTCAACATCTGCAAGCCCGATTGGATAGAGTTCATGCATTTGCCGTGGGAACATGAAGTTAGGGAGCGAGAGGCACAAGCGATGCTACGATCACAAGGCACAGAATCGTGGCTTTGAGCGTGGGGATCCTGTTTGGTTTCATAACCCTAGGCGCAAGAAAGGTAGGACCCCGAAATTGCAGGGAAGGGACATACCTAGTGACATCACGCATAGATGACTTGATCAACCGAATCCAGAAAGGGCCTAAATCGAAACCAATGGTCGCCCATGTCGACCCATGGAAGAAATACCAAGGGAACAGTTTCGATAACTGGCTAGCAGAGCCAAACCTACTAACAAAAAGTCAGCTGAGCAGCATGTTCCCAAGTCTGCTACAGCAGCCAACGGCCTTGGAGGGGTGTCTACTGCCGCGTTGATCACGAAGGAAGCCTGCCTGGACAGCCGACTACCAAATGGACTAAAAATTTTCTATGTTTTCTTAAATTCAGCTAATTGTGACATTGTGTGAATCTAGTTTTGTTCTTTTGTATGGAGGGGGGGTGGTGTGACGGAACTGCTGCATGACATTATTCTAGTTGTGACTTGCCGCCTTGTTGTGTTACTGCCACGCGGTTGTAATAGGATCTCTCCAGAGAGTTAGTGGTTAAGTAGATGAATCTTAAAAAACATGTGCCGTTTTTCGGCTCGTTACAATACTTTGAGTTGTCTTGCACTGACGAGCCAGGTTTCCTTCAACTAATGCAAAAAAAGGCTGATTTTACGATGCCTTTAGCAAAAATCTGCAAGAAGGAAAGGCTTGAGGCAATGATTACCTTGTTTTAAGAAAAATAATTTGTTGCATACATGTACTCACCAGTACATGGTTTGGGGCTCATTGATACTTCTTTCATAGTCTACTGCTTTTGACTGTGATGCTATCACCAATAAAGGCAAGATATATTATTTAACTAACTTTGAAGCATCTGAGGGAATGGTCCATGTCGACTGATTGAAGAAATACCACGGGAACAGTTTCGATAACAATTTTAGAGACCAAGAAAAAAAGACCAGTCAGTGCTAGAATTGTTAGGAAGAAATCATCAAGCAAAGCATCCTAAAGGAGAAACATTATCTCATGATATGCGTCTTTATCGTTTTGACCTGATCCAAAGCTCTTTAACAACTGGAATTCCCTTGCCTAAGATCAATTGCCTACACTCTTTTCTCGAAAAATATGGGCATCGGCTAACCTGATACAGAGTAAATTCCTTACCCTATGGCGCGTCTTAAATTCTTGATTTTGAAATATGTAGCACAAGGAAACAGATAGTGCCTGTGAGTTTGTAGAACGGTAAGTCGCAGACGTAAACCGGTTCAAATACCAGTAAGCCCTTATAGGTCTTAAAATAACTGAGAGTGAAGGGGTTTCCGCTGAACACACCTTAACTTAGTTTCCGACTTCTTTCATTGTCAGTTATCTGCTCTTGGGCCTGTTTCATAAACCTTCAGAGTTCTGATGAATCGTTTTATTCCTTTATCCTTGTTGCCTTGCTGTTCATTGTATGATGCTATATACAGAATGTGAGAACTCTAGGCACAACGACCTTTGGTGCTAAAGGATTAATTCTCAGAAACTCTTTTTAAGATCACAATTGATACAGATTACAAGGAGGGCAGCAAGTCAAATCTTTCTTTATTTTCTTTTAGCACCCCAACAAGTACTGCTTGGAAAGCGACGACTCTTCAGAAAACGGGGCAACTATATTCCATTATTTGAAACGTTAGAAATTCAACTGTCTTCTCAAAAATTATTAAACTTGGGTCTGAATGGTCCGCAATTAACAAGAAATGGTATTGTTCTGAGCGATTTCTCCGATGGCACACTTTTTCGAAGCCATGATTTGACAACAACGACACTGCACTCAAGATTTTGTTGTACTATGACAACGTTAAATCTTTGTAATACTTTGAGGAACAAAGTACACAGAATAACATTGCTATATTTAACAATTATTCCATGAGCACGCATTAGAGATGAGATGATAGATAGCCAACGAGGCTTGTAGCGCCGAGTTGGCTATAGTCATCTCATATCCAACAAGCGCGAGTGGAATAATTTAATTATTAAAAACGCCCCCAAAATATACAAAACTAGACTACAATAAAAATAAAAAGGCCCAAAAAATCATGCATATGCTTGCCGTGTTTGTAGAGCATGGTACAATGGCTCATAACCCATGATGGCTTAGCCAATCAA
>NC_090888.1:31081465-31083965 GCF_036669925.1 Montipora capricornis | reverse complement strand
GCTCTCCCTTCCCTTTGTTTCATTCTTTATTAATACAACAAGATAACAACTCATAATAATAAAATTTAAGAAAAGACAAAGAAAGAAATAGGAAAAAGGGGAGGGAAAGGTGTAGTGTTAATCATGCATAAAGGAAGTCTATAGTAAGTTACTAACATTACATTACAATATTATAAAATGACCGACCACAATCAATTAAATTTTTTGAGAAAAAATGAATGGAAAAAATCCCAGTTTATGTACATTTTCCATCATTACAAATTATTGGCTTGACAATTAACATGTCATGAGTTAACATACCACTAGTTAGATATTTATAAATATTCTGCCTGACATTCAGGCTTTGGGACAATAAAGCAAAAAACCGGAATAAAGAAGTCAGTATGTTTTGTCAATTCCTTTGTTTTATTCCTGCAGCCTCAATATCAAGCTCAATATTAATAACTCATTGGTGGCCTATGAATGCATCCATACCAATTCTTAAAAGAGATATTTTTATTGGGCACAAAACATAAAGCTATAAAGCACTGCAGTTAGTGCATGTCCATAAATATCATACATAGGTAAGCAATGACTAATGCTTTCCACATACCTGGTTACACTCTTGGAGCAATCTTACAGGGACCGCAAAGCACAAGTATGTTGTAATTTGGAGGGAAAGAAAAAGGAAAATGTTTCTAAAAAGAGGAATCTGTGAAAACTTATTTCAGTTGCTGCTAGTTTGAACGTTTAAAAAAGCTACTGACAAAATGGAGACACAAAAGAGATGATATTTTTTGGTGATTATTAAAATTAGGGGGATTTCCAGGGGAGCATGTCCTCAAACCCCCGCTAGAAAAGATCACGCCTTTGGCACTTGTTGGCTTGCCTTCACGTGTTCCTGCTGCCCCATTACAAAATATTATCAATATTAAACGTATTAAACATAATATTAAAATCAACAAAAATTCATGGTCTAGTTACATGAATGCAAAGTTTCCTTAATAACAGCTATGTTACCACTTAATTTGTCATCATGATAGCATATTTGCAGTAAAAATAGAAAGTGTAAGCGCTTTAGGCATACCACTGTAGGTGGCTTTTTCCAAATTGTGATTATTTTATTTAAGTCACAGCCAAATTCCAAGCAATAAGCAGTACATACAAGATTATTCATTTATTTTTGCAGATAGTGCGTCACAACAATATATGTAGGAAAACTATAATAGGCCTCCTTCTTTTAAAGGGGATAGGTCACGCTATTTTAGGTAATTTTGTTTAATTTTGTTAATTATCAGCTCTAAACGTCAAATTGGCAGAGCAAGAGTCTTTCATTTGCAAAATCACGGCCACATAACAACTGAGAATGATTTTCCAGCTTTGTAAATGACACTTTGATATAGACTGATATAAATTTGAAAAAAAAGTGGCCTGACGTTTTTCAAATTTACCCAACTTCAATCCACTTCTATCTTCTCCAGTTTTGTCCATCCATGTCCCTTCTTGGCATCCCTGTGTTTTGTTAGAGTTCTTCTATAGTTTTGAACAGTTATTTTGATATTTTAGTCAATTCTATGACCATTCGATCAGTGCTGAAATTGCCTAAAATTGCGTGACCTAGCCCCTTTAATTCACTGCCATAATACCTGCAATACGTCTTGATGATAGATGCCATTTATTGCTGGAAATTTGGCCACAGCTAATTCACTTATGATGGTTCTGCATGCCACGTTATGCCGCCTATAAGTTACCATTAAAAGATAAAAAGCTTCCAACAGTGCAGTCTTAGCTAGTCAAAGTTGTGCCAGAAATTGAAACAAATTCAGGGATCACTGAGAAGCTTCACATGTATTGTTAGTTGGAAAATCAAGCGTGGTCAATGAACAATATTGCCTTCATAGCTCCAGTTGAAGATGTTGCAAATAAATGCTGATTGTGACAAAGGGTGATCTCTTTATCAGTTTAAAAGTTACTGGAGTAGGTATTATTCTTTCCAAAGAATATGGTTAGATTCTATGCACCCAAAGAGATGTTGGATCGAGTGTTTTTTTCAAAGACTACAAAATTAATATTTACACCTTGTTGTTTTGAAAGGGGTTCAACCTTATCTGTCCATAATTTGTCATTTTCTCTGTAAATTTCCTTCTAAAAAGACCACATTTTTCAAATGGACATTCCCCAGCGAGGGGACACCCCTAGGAAAAATAACGTCCAAACTGACATCCATTTGTAAAATAGGAACCTTACCCCCCATTGGCTTTACTTTAATTTTTTAATTTCCAGCTGCAGTTTTTCTTTCTCCAAAAGTAAGTTCTCCATTTCCATATCTAGTTTCTTACTTTCCTTGGTGAGAACAATCAAGTGCATTTCATGGATCTTATCTTCCATGCACTCCCTCTTCCTTTTTTTACTTGCTGCAGCCTTGTTTGGCAAACCAAGTAGGCAGTCCTGATGGGAGCTGGATAGTGAAGGGGCCTGCTGGGAAGAATTGCTATCAACAATAATTGGTACTTGCAATTGG
>NC_090888.1:31051465-31066465 GCF_036669925.1 Montipora capricornis | reverse complement strand
TTCCTATATATTTTATAAACTGCTATTTGCCGGGCAAGTCTTCTTCTATATGCCTCCAAAATATATAAAACCAAACAGCCTTTACAGTGGCTCGCCAGAGTATAAAATCTGAATCCTAACTCTTTAAAGTTTCTCCAAGATTCATTGCTGTTTGTAAACTTTGGGGTTATTGAAACTATATGGCCTCTTACCCAACGTATACTACCTTTTGAGCAAAAATCAATCACTAACGAACACAGCAAAACCTTTTTGTGTGTTACTAACGCTAATCTGTTTTTTGCAATGCTACAATAGCTCACTGCTAGATGTAAACGCCATATGTTAAATACTGTATTACTATTTTTTTAAAAACGCATGTAATCTCTTTCAGTGCTCAGGAACAGACCATCGATGCCACAGTCAAAAAATACAAAAGGATTCCTGATTATCTTCGACACGTTGCAGTTTCAATAACTAATGGTGAAATGGATGATAGACTGGTCTTAGTGAAATTCCTGGAAGATCTTGGCAAGTATTGTCTGCATGGAAGAACTAAGTTTTCCAAAGAAACTCTTAGTGTATTTGCTGCTGTATTCAATTTTAGCCCGGCAGCAGCAAGGACATTTGCATTGAATTTGTTAGGACCTTGTGACTTCCAGGTTCGCTTATTTAGCAAAAGGTCTGTGGCTGTTGAATTTTGCATTAAGAAGGAGACTTTGAAAGCTGCTGCAAATTATTACAAATCCTGCAAATACAAAGGCCCATTTGAAATTGCAATGGATGCTACTGCAGTTACTGCTGTTGTAACAATGGATTTGAAACAGAGAATTCCAATTGGTTTTGTCGAGGGAGTGGAAGGTCAGGGTCCTGTAACTACTGGTCAAGACCTTTACAACCGTTTTTTCCCAAATGGTCAACCTGCTAAACGTGCAACACAGGAAATGTTCATTCTTCTTCAGCCACTTCAAGAAGGCATCCCAGCGTATCCTGTCGGCATTATACCTGTGAGTGGTAAAGAGAATCGGGACCATATATCTCGATGGTACTTGACAATGTGTGAATTTGCACTTAATAGCGGATTAAGAGTAATAGGGCTTGGTGCCAATGGATGTTCGCTAGTTCGATCATATTACTCAACTAAATGCCTAACTAATGATTTGATGTGTATTCGACCTGATTCATATGTGCTTACTGGCGGTGCTTTTAAACATACCATTCACTGGAAGAAGCAAGTGAACTTTACTTGCTTTTCTGATGCAAGACACCTTCTGAAAAAGTTTCGGAACCCAATGTTATCCCTGAGTAGGGTAATGGTTATTGGGGATCATCTTGTAGATTTAAACAGTGTGCAACTCACTTTCAAGCATCTTAAACTAGAATGTGGCATATATCGGACTGATTTTGATGCCAGTGACAAGAAAAATGTGGATGCTGTGATGAGACTCAACAGTGAGAGTTGTTTTCATGCTCTTGCAAAACTTCAAACTCTTAATCCATCCGTTTCTACAATTGCAATGAGAACGTTTTTGAAGTACAGAAAAATGCTTCACGAAGCATTCTTTAAAAGGGAGTCAAATATTGTCAAATGATTATCAAATGCTTTCCAGTTTCTATATTTCCTTGAGGCGAGTAAAGCATTTACCTGCTCAACAAGCAATAGTTATACGTGGAAAAAAGAATGGACTTACATCAGAGGTAATGCTGCAGGACACTCGGTTTGCGGTTTCTTCATTAGTGTTTGGATACCTGGATTGCGTACTTTCATCTTTTGACCGTGGATATCATCCTTGGATGTACGGTAGTGATTTGTGCGAGCGGTGTTTTGGAACATGTAAGACAATGCAAAATATAAGGGAGTTGAATTTGCTGGACCTAAGAAATTCAATTTAACGATGGTTTTTTCAAGAAACATTGAGGAAAAATAGCAATATCCAAGTTAATTGTCCTAACAGCAATAAAAGGATGAAAAGAACAACCGACATCCCGAACCTGTTACGTGAGAAAGACTTTCTTCTTCTGATGAATGAAGTTTCTAAGAAGTCATGGAGAATGTTATCACTGACATATCAGGAATGTTTCCACAATATTTCGACTTAAATTCATAATTACGCCCATACGAGTTTTCGAAACGCTCCTGTATAAATGTAACTGCCATGAGAACTACAGGTAGACAAAGTTCAGTCAACAATATGAGCATGTTTCAGCAATGTGAAAAGTGTGACGTTTGTGGAAATAATATTGATAGTGAATTTTGCACCTTCTGTTCTCCATCTGCTAACGAGGTTGAAACTCTGGATGTTGAACTGTTAGTTGATGGAGTGGATGAGGTAGATGATGGTTGTGCGACTGAAAGTGAAATAGAAGATGACCTAAGGCAATACTCTAACATTTTACAAAGTTTGGATGAAGTAAACGAAATCATATCTGATCTTGGGGAATTAGGCATGCTACTGGAAAACAATGACTACGATCAGGATGAGCACGCTGATAATTTCAAGTCCTATCTTGTCACACCAATTCAGTGCAAGCAGGTGGAAGGCTATCTCCTTCAGCTGGTATTGCTACTAACTTAAAGGATGATAACAATAATGTTCACCAAGCAGCCCAAAGGAGCTCACTTAACGTTCAATATAAGGGCCAATATTACCACCTTGGCAAACTCTGTTCTCTCCTAGATGAAGAAAAGAAGATCAAACAGGGAACTCGTGTGACACACTTTTGGAATGTTTACGCAGACTATATGCAGCCATTAATGGCTCACCAAGACATTAATTTGTCACCTCCTGTCACATTGAAAGGGGATCATGTTATTTTGTGGAAAAGAGGAAGCATTGACGCAAAAGGGATATATATTGCAGGAAAATATGTACTGGCAAAAGTATGCTCTTTGTTTTATGTACCCAAAGATCATCTTCAAAATTTCTTACAGACAATTGGAATCCAGCAGAAAAGAACCCTGCAAACCACCTTAATGTCTTACAATACTCTGAGCATGATAGAGATGACATGGAAGAAACGAATATATCTCGCAAGGGGGGGTTTTGCATATATCCCATGATGCATTGCATATGAAGTATATTATCAAAAATCGTTAGATTATGTGATCCTTCAGTTTAAAGATGGACGCTGTAGTGAGAACACCGTGTGAGATCGAAATTTTCCGGCAGAATCGTTTTATCTGGGTGCACTGTATCGACCAAAACGACAGATTTGAACTATCGGTGGCTAGTTTTCCGATTTTAAAGCTGAAGTGCTTATACGGACACGTTTGCTTCATGACGGACTTGTTGGAGCGACGATTAGTTATCTTTCCCGATTGTGATACTGTGGTTGGAAAGTTTGCTGGAGTGAAATCACCATGCTGCATAGAAGTCAAGTCAAGTGCTGTATTTAGTGTAAGTAAGCTTATTTAATTATTGATGACCATGGCCGTTAAGCTTGCATCATTTCGTTTTCTTGGTGTTTGGTACTCAACCGGTTACTACTATTGATGCTCGAACGAAAACGTGCTTCTTCGTTTAATACACTTTGTTGCTCCATACGTAGATCTCATGCGATCCGTTTTTTAAACACTATGCTGCAAATCAGTTTGCACTATTATGCATGACGTTTCTAACAATTCTTTGCCGGCAAACATTTCTAGTGTCCTCTACCCGCCTCTACTAGCTGAGCTAACCATATGCGAGCAGAGGAAGTTATGTTTGTATCTGTATGAGAATAAACGAATTAAAATACTAAAAAATTGAGTCCTCTGTTTCCAGCTCTACAGTGTGATAATTTCGAAAGATTATATGTGTTTCTTTTCTAAGGCGTACATCACTGAAGGTTACCTATATAGCTCATCTTAATGTTTGGTTTTCTTTACACATCAAGGTTGCCCCTGAAGAGACTGAGGATGGTGAAGAGGCCAAAATTGCCATTGTGTGGGATTTTGATAATGCAAGTGGCATGACAGCAGCAGCTTATGTAGTGCATCCAGAGGAAAAACCAGCAGATGGTTTGGTGATCATGCCAAGACTCGTGTTTAGTAAAGTTAATTGTAACTGCACTAAGTTTCCACACCTGGGGGATGTTATTGTTTCCTCACAAGATGACACAGAATCAGTCTCCCAGTATCTACAAAATTTAGACTTGGGCAGTGAGTCAAATAGTGAGGAGGAGGTATCCGAGAGTGATGAACAGGAACTTGTTTCTGAAGATAGTGACGACAACGATGCTGACAATGTTGAGCTGTTCACTGAAACAATGAATCTGAAAGGAAGCAGCTATCATTCATCATTTCAGACTCACTTAAGGCAATGCAAAGAGGTACTGATGATGAAGGAAGCAGTGACTGTTCGTTTACACTTTGAACCAACAAACAGACGTGATGAGAACGCAATTGTGGTTCAGGTGAAATTAGCCCAGTCAGGGTCAGAAGAGATGTGGAAGCCCATTGGCTATATTCCTGGTCCAAAAGTGCCCAAAGTGACAAATGCACTGCAGAAAAATGAAATTCAACTGGTCTCTGTTAAAAATGTTTTTTACCAGTATGTTCCACCCATTAATGATTTTAGGTTCTTTCCATCAATTGCTGTTTCAAAGATGGGTAGGTGGCCCCAGAACAAAAAAGACTACAAATACAATGAAAAAATTTAGTTGCTGGAAGTTGAGAGGAGCTGTATCTCAGTCAGAGTGCAAATTATGTGGTGGTTCTGTTCAACACTGCAGCGTTTTGTTAACTACTATGTAACCCACCTAAAGACATGTGATGAATGCAACAATGCAAGTATACAACAACATTCAGGGTTGGACACAATTTCTTTGCATAAAATGATTACTCTTATTAACTTTATTTCAGAAAAATTAGGTAAGCAAAAAAAATTATCCAACGATTTGTCTAGATTTGCATACCATATTAACTTAGGGTTGTAACTTTTGTTCTGTTAAGCTTCTTTAAATAAAGTTCATCTTGTTTACTCACATTGAACCATGGCAGATTTACTGTATGGGGATGGCCTGTTAGGTCTAGTCACCCACACTAAGGGTTTTGTTTGAAACTGCTTGTAATATCCTCACTGATTACATCTATTATATTTTATTAAACTTGTGTGGCAATTTGCCACTTAATTAATAGCCCTTATGCATCCGCTTCAGAGGCATCAAGGAGTCACTGCCATCTGGTCTTGATTCTGAAATAACCTTGCTTAGATTATAGACTGTATTGGATTTATCGAGATCCTGAAGTTTTTTCATTGCATTCAGGGACAACTGGGGAAAATTCAACACATTAGTTGTTATTCCAATCTTCTTGGAAGAGATATCGAAGCACTTATTAAGGACTAAGATAGAGTTTTGAAAATTGGCATTTTCAAACCAGGATTCCAATAACTGAACAAGATATGTAGTTATCCATTCCATTTCGAAAAGAGTGTTAGCCAATTGCTTCAGTATGGTGGTTGGTGGTGTATGTAGTTTGGAGAGTAATTGAAGTGACCGAACTATCAAATCCTTTAGCTGGACAGGTGTAAGATGGTTCAGCTTGTCAAGTAAATTCTGGCTGACATGGAGTGGAGCAGGTGATGGTGTGGATCGATCACTCAGGATGCTGTCATCTAAGTATGCCTCTAGTGACAAACCAAGTGCATCCTCTGCTTCATCCACAGTCTTGTATTTTTGCTTGAGGTCTGTAAGAATATGCTGCCTCACAGCAGAAGCTGCAACAATAGAGATATTGCAACGATAGAGATATTGCTTCAGAACAGAATAATAATATATTATATTATATTTGTTTGAATTATCAATGCACTGATTAACATAAAGGCGAACACCATCAAGGCACCATTCACTGAGCTTGATTGATACTTGACTAACTACAGTACTAACTAAGACCACGCAGAAACATTAAAAATATCATGTTCATAACCACATGCATACCTTTAGTGGCTTAATACACAACTTTCAAACAAGAATGACTTGTAAAAATTTCTCTTGATCCATATTTTAATGTTGAGTATTCTAAATCTATAACAATTAAAGATTTAATTCAAATAGATCTATAATAATTGTATCACCTGAGCGAGGAACAACAGAGTTGAGTGACTGGTTAATGTAGTTGGCTGCTTTCTTCCAGTAAGTGTTCTTAGAACCAAATGTTGGCCAACATTGATCAGCAGAGAGATATTCTGGATGTAGAGCAACAAACTGCACAAGGGCATTGTCCTCTGCAACTGTCCATGGACGCCTTCGTTTCCCTGGGCTACTTGTAAATTTTAATGGTGAGGCTTTCTTAGCATTTTTTAACAAAGAGTGTGCAACCTAAAATATGAGCAATAGAACATTCATAAGACAACAATTATATTAATATTTTGATCAGAGTTATAAATGTATTGTGATAATAAGGTATTTTCCACACCATCTATCTCAACAACGTTGATAAATTTTATAAACTAAACCATCATCCACCAAATGGTAATGAACACAAACTACACAATTATTGAAAAAAAAAGACAACCGTACCCTTTGAGCAGGACTCTTTGCCGTCGTCTGGCTCGAAAACGACGAGGAAATAGACCTTCTAACCGGTGTGGAAACTGTCGACACACTAGATCGTCGCTTGCTTCGTGGTTTCCCTGGCGTGTCATGGGAAGGTTGATGACTGCGCTTTAAGGAAAGATCGCCCTCGTCCATTACAGAGCAAAGAGCACTGAAAACAGGAGAACGCAGCTTACTTATTACTCAAAACGGTAACCAAATGAAATCTAAACGAAACAAAAAGAAAAATCAAAGCGGCTTACTTTAAAATTTGCAACGCGATTAGTGTTATCACGCTGGAAAGTAACTGATTTTCGGGCATCACTGAAGTCTATAGTGTCACTAAACCGCACGTAAGTGTCTCACAGACACAAGATTATTAACGTTACATTCAGCTCTCAACCGCCAAAACTGGAGAGGTCAATAGAGGTCAATGCATAAATTCTAAATATCTGACCTTTGTTTTATATGTAGGCCGCTTAACTAATTCATACATATGCAAAGAAGTGTGGAAAAGGAGAAATGAATCGAAGCACCCAACCGTTCACGAAACAACAAAGGCCCACCATTGAAAACGTGCTCTATTGTTTGACTTAATTTTCACGCTTCACGGCCACCAGCATTCAATTTAAACTAACAACATCATTTATAGAGCTTATTACAACAATGTAACCAAATTCCACTTACCAGACTGTAGCAGAAGTAGTAAAGAAGGCTACTCAAAAACCGGAAAAAACCGCCGCTCGTGACCGCCATGACCCGCCATATTTCGCAAACGTGACAAAAACTTGCATCAGAGCATCATGGGATATATGTAAATCCCCCCCTTATATCTCGCGGCATTAGCAGGAACTGGAGAGGCATGATGTATACAGGCAATATATCGTTTCACATTTATGCCACCAGTGAATATGTTTGTAAAGTGGAGGGCAACGCATCTGCTGATCTTAGTTTCTATACGCTGAAAGAAGACTTTGCTAATGACCTTGACCAGAGACGAAAAAAAATAGAAGAATCAGATGAAAAACATTTGACAGATCAAATGAAAAAAGGAAGAAAGAGGACGAGGAAGAGAAAAGTAAGCGAGCTGAAAATCCTGTGAACATGCGTCACAGAGAGCTTGTAGAGGAATTTAAGAAAAGACTTGGATGTGTCCTATGGAACACAAAGGCTAATGAATACAAAGAATATGTGAAAAATCTAAGGGCTGGACAGTTTTTCAGTGAAGCTTTTAAAGACGGATTGCAAGCGGGAATCCGGGTAAGTGCAGCACCAGAAACAATAATTGGAGGAGGCTGGATTGTTGAAGCTGTCGAACAGTCGGCATCATTCTCCCAGATTAGAGATGGCGACATTCTTGTTAAAGTGAATGACAAGGCATGTATAAAGTATCCTTATCAACGCATATAGGATATGTTGTCTGCAAGGTCACTTGCCAACATAACTCTAGAGTTCTTCCCTCCAGGTGAAATTGGTGCCAACACTTCAGTCAATCATACGCCTTCGTGGATGCCACCAGCTAACCCATCAACAACAATGGCTCCTTCTATGACACCAATCCTGAAACCCAGTTCTCTAACACAAACTCCTACTTTAAGTCTAGCATATACGCAGAGGTCCAAATCATGATATGCTCCATGGGAAATAGCTATCTCTGGAAATAACTGGAGAAGATTGGAGGATTTCCTTTGATAATGTGTGCACTGACATCCCTTTCACTTTGTTATTTTTTTTATTACTTAAGATTTTTATTCTATTCTACGTTAAAAATCTTCATGGCCCTGCAAAAAATTCAGTTGCAACTGTTTTACCAGCAGAGCTGAGACAACTGCCGACTTCTGCTACTAAAATATAATAACGTATAATAAGCAGTGGGGTTATTGACTGATTGTAATTAAGAGTTTTGTTCACAAACTACTAGCACAAGTAGCAAATTCGTCATGGTTAGAATAGAATATTTTTTTTATTGACAGACTTGTATAAATTTGAGCTATCTGGGATTATATTTATCAGATTAATATTAATCCTAATCCTTTAAGGTACGGCTCAAAGCTCAGTTATGGATTATAATAATCTATTACTGGATCTAATATTAGGATTAATATTAATCCTAGTTGATCAAGGCACGGCTCAAACCGCAGTAATGGATTATCATAATCTATTACTGGATTATAATAATCATTAGGATTAATATTAATCCGAGTTGTCCTGTTATTAAGAGATATACAGGACAAGATCCTTGATGTCTTAGGTCCGCTCGGTTCTTTGCATGAAAACATCCCTCATGCATGATTCACAGGAAGATAAAACTATCACTTTAGAAAAAAACTACAACTGTTGACATGTCCTGTTGTATTAAAAAGGGCATCATGCTAGTGGGTGATACTTCTATCCAAGGTCCTTCAAAATAGCCTGTGTACAACTGCCTCCTCCCCTGGAAAAAATCAGGAAGAGAGGAGTCTGTGTAATACCGACGCTAATTGCATTCCACATCGTGGGTGGTTTCCCTGGAATGTCAGGGAAAACGTCTGATTGTTTTTATGTTGATGTTATGTCGAACTCGCTTTTCCTATGTTGTGACTGGTGAATCGATGGTTCACCCGGGAGTTGCGATAATGAGTACATAAAAATTGAACCAATGATCAGTAACACAACATTATACAATGGAATCATGCATTTCATCAGTACAGACTAAGGATAACATTTCAATTGATGAAAACGTCAGAAAGAACACACAAAAAAGACATACTTAGAATATATTAATTTTGTTATTGAACATTTCAATTCAATTTTTCTTTCAGTCTTTTCTTGGTATGATTTACCATAATGAAAACAATGCTGATGGCATTCAACAGGTCTTGACAACACAACACCAGTGTGTCCCCTACGATGGAGAGAATACTGACAGATTGTACTCATCTCAGGGTATAGTTGCTGATCATTTGTCTGTTGAACGTGGCATAAAAGCCCTTTTCGAGATTGCCAATGGTTTTACCCGTGAAGAACACCGTGAAGGTCTACGTTTGGAAATCCCAGACTGGCATGCAGGAAACAAGTTTTTTAAAGTTAAAAAAATTTTACACTGTTACATGTATGTGTTGTAGTTTCATTTTAACCTCTGGTTTAAAATTTTTTGAACCAGTTTGAAATTTTTAAACTGGTTTCATTTTCCCCAATGGCTATGTTTCTTGAGACTAACACACAGTATGATTCATACAAATGTATTTGTGATGATATTTTCTTGTAAGAGTTACCAATACTGAGGCTCAGCAAAGTACTATTTAATGTTAGTAATAGTTATTAGTTGAACTACATGGTTCAGTTTTCAGTAACATCAAACAAAAAGTCACCCCACATAATCAAAGAAATTAAATTATTTCCACAATGTGAACTTATAATAAAAAGGGCTTCAATGCTCATTCAATGCTCATTCAACTCTCCTTTTTTGTTGACATTATTTAATTTACATGAGTAGCTGCACGTGAACAAGCAGTGTCTGACATTTGTAAAATGTAGAATGTGAAGGCGGATGCAGAACCACTTTGCATGCAGAACCACTTTGCTTGTGGTTAGCTTTTGTTTAAGCTTAAGGATATTGTACATGCTTATTATGCTTTGGCTCTCATTTGAGTCATAAGGGTTAAGTGTGCAGTTTAGTGATTAAGGTTAAGCTCTTATTGGAGGTTAGGGGCACTGCACACCAGAGTTAGCCAATGCTATTACAGCAGGACAGTAAAACTACAGGTATTTATACATTTGACTCTTTGTTTATTTCAACAAAAATACAAATCATAAATACTTTAAATAGCCTTCTTGCATGCTGCAGAAAATGACAGCTCAGTAGTATAATCAAGAGTTCTGAGTGCTAGCTGTGCAAGGATATAAGCAGGTGGGTGAAATTAATGTGTTTACTCTTCCAAATTTTGTCACAACCGGTACATAACTATTTACAACTTCTTCAATTTTTCCCAGAAGGAGGTTTGAATGAAGGGGTGATGTTTTGTCAACACGATCAAATTCAATTGACAAAAGTCTCCAGCTTTCAATTTCTGATTTCTAGCTTCATTTTTAGTTCCATCATTTGGTGGTTGTACTTTTCCTGATTTTGAGAAAAATTTGCCGTTTTTGGGTTATCCATCTTCAACTTCACGTTATTTTAAATCATCATCTACGCGTAGGTCTGGATCCTCCTGAAGAGCCTCTAATTTATTAATTTCTAGCGCGCAGGTGTCAACCATACGGTCTTCAAATACACCGCGTTACAAAGAACAGAATAATTCGAATATGTGTACAATATCAATTAGATATAATATGCGTAGAAAGGATATAAAAATAGTTATGAATTTCGTCTCTCGATGACAAACTAATTAAATTAAAATATGAATAAAATTATAAAAGTGTAAATAATAAAATTAACTACACGACTTTGAAATAATTATATATAATAATGTATAAGTGTACATACTAGAACTAATGATAGGCTTCTCGGAACAAGCGAGTCTTTAACTTTACTTTAAATGATTCTATGGATATGTTTGGATTCTTAAGTTCGACAGGAAGACAGTTCCAAAGCGTTGGCGCGGCTACAGCAAAGGTTCTATCACCAAGCTTAGTTAGTGTCCTTTGTCTCGGTTGAGCAAGTAGGAATGAGTCATTGGATCTGAGACCCTAACTTGAATTGCCTTTGAAAGACTACTATATAAACTACATGTACGGTGATCAATTTACATTATCAACTCCGCTGAAAAAACCAAATTTTTGTATACTACTTCCCCACCGATGCAGCACCACAGTTTCTTTAGAAACTACCCCCTTCAGCTTTGGAGGGAGGCATAGAGCCCAAGTGCGGGGAATGGTCGTTAACATCTTCCTTGTTATCTGTTCTAGAGTGTGAAATAAAGTTTATTTGTTGCTGACTTGTATTTATTTTCACAATTTGTCTATTATTTCTGCCCAGTTTATTCGTTCGAATCTCGCCACTTCTCTGGGTGGACTTCTAAGCCAAGCTTTTTCAAAGGGATTTCCTAAAATCCTTTATTGCTCTGTCCCTGGACGGGGTTTGTCAGGCATGCTTCGCTTGGAGGTCTTATCTCTCACATTACGTTCCTTTTTTTTTCTAGAGCTATCCTAAGCATCTCAAAACCTTTCACTCTCGTCCAGAAGAAGCTGTTTCTTGTCCAATGTTGGTCTGTTGGTGTGATTGGAGGGGTAAGCCCCAAAGAGTAGCAACCACGATGCCGTCTCCTGTGTTAGTTTCTCAATGCTTAGCAAAAGCCTCTGCTAAAGATGTCCTGTTTAGAGATCCAGAAAGCTCTGCAGCCGGAGAGATTCACAGACATGTCGGAGAATGGGAAAAAAATCGTGGGTTCTAATTCTAAGCAACAGGAGGTCTTGCATTACATCAGACATGTTAAAGAATTTTTCCTCCCATTCTGGGGGGATTTTCAAGGCTCATTCTATAATACTGCTACTGCTATTCCCTAACAATAAGTCTTGCATCAGATTTGAGCGATTTATTTCTAAGTCCATCACGCAATGCTTAAGAAATGATTCACTTTTGGAAGGGTTGGTTCGGCTGATCCTCCTCACCTCCTTATGCCCATCACAGTTGAACCATCTAAGCCAAGAATGTGCCCTGGCGAGCGCTTCTTAAATTCGTGGATAAAGGACTTACCTTTGAAACTCGATTACATTTCTGATCTCTCTAGGTATGTGGGAAAGTTTCATTTCCAAACGATGGTGGAGGATAAGAGTGGGTATGACCATGTTGCTCTCTCTGATTATAGTTACACCATTTTTGGCCTGGAGTGGCAGGGATGTTATTTCGTTTTCCGTACAATCCCCTTCGGATGGAAGGCTAGCGCCTATTTGTACCACACAATTGGCCTCGCTGCTACAAGTTATATTAGATCTCTTGAAGTACAAGTGCCCTCAAAGTATTACCCAATAATACACTATGAAATATCCTTCTTACGTATCTTTCCTTGTTTCACAAACAATATAGCAATGAGAAACCCTTTCGAGCCTCCTTAAATAGAATTTGATTTTATAATAATAAATGTAGAGGCTGCGTGGAAATCTTGGCCTTTGTTGCTTCAGTCTTCTTCATTGTGATTACGATAGCTTACATGTAAAACAAGAATAGTACAAAATGTACAACGTACGTAAGCTTGAATTAAAGCATATTCTTTGCAAAAACGAACCAGTCGCAAAAGAACAAACAGTCATAATTGATACCGTTTAATCCAATAAATATAGAGACACAATAGTTTCAAATGGATCACCAAAGGTATCACCAGATACGAAAAAGCATGTGCATGAATCATCCATATTTCATGAAGAAAAATAATTTAGAAAGACAACCAACACAGAATGAAAAAATTGACTCTACCTTGCTGTCGTTCTTGTACTGTTTGATGATCGCAGTTTTTAATTACCATGTTCGTTGCTGCTGTTTGGGTGCAAATTTGGGGGTCTGGGACGAGAATGCTCGCAAACACACTCAGTACCAGTTTCCCGAGGAGACCAATAGATTTGAGCACGGGTACGGCAAATCAAATACGAGTCAAATTGTGTGTTACTGATCCATTAAATTAAGTATGACTTGTCATAACCGAGCTCGATTAGGATTAGAGTCGACGGCAATCAAGCTTGAGTTGCTTTCATACTCGAGTAGTGATTCATACTCACTTCCTTGTATTCGTACTCGGTTATTCAGGAACTAATACTGACCCAAAGATTGTATGCTTTCTGAGGAGTCCTGGCAATGTGTGCAACAGCATTTTGGTCCTCACTCTATACATCTGATATCTTTCGACTCTAACACACAAGTTGATTTTCAGGGGCCCTCTTAAGCATTTTACTCTGTTTTTCACTCCTCAGTCCATTGCTCTCTCTGAGAATGCTTACATCTTTCCTCCATTTACCCTCATTGGACCGGTCCTAAAGTTCTGGTTTAAGTCGGGAGTTAGCTTTAGTACAGTCGTTCTGCGACTGTTCCCCCTTCCATTTTGGTGGCCTGTGTTATTTGCTCATGCCCAGCAGCATGTTACGCATTTTCCCTCCCCCTAATTATGTTCCTTGAGAGGGTATTTGTCCCCCCTTAACCCTACAACCTCTCAGGAGTCCTCATTTGCCCCCCCCCCCAGTTCCAACCTTGGTCCATGTGTACTTTTGGTGGACACTAACTCTCCCCCCAAGAAACAAATGTTTTGCATAATTTATACAAATTTACTGAGGGTTTAGACAAAAAAAATGGGGCAGACACCTTTGCCTGAGAGAAACGGCGAGAAAAATGCGAGAATATATTAGATTTTTTATGTAGGCCTTAGATACATGTCCACACATGTCCATGGGGTCCCCTTGCATGACAATCTAAAAATTATCAACTTCAGAAAAAAGTCTTGGCATGGTATATGTTCCATACTACACTTAAAGTGGTGGGAGGCGCGGTGGCCTCATGGTTAGTGCGCTCGACTCCGGATTGAGTGGTCCGGGTTCGGGGCCTGGCAGGGGACATTGTGTTGTGTTCTTGGGCAAGACACTTTACTCTCACGGTGCCTCTCTCCACCCAGGTGTATAAATGGGTACCGGCGTAATGCTGGGGGTAACCCTGCGATGGACTAGCATCCCATCCAGGGGGGAGTACAAATACTCCTAGTCGCTTCATGCTACAGAAACCGGAGATAAGCGCCGGCCTGATGAGCCTTCTAGCTCGTAAGCGGAGACTTTACCTTTACTTTACACTTAAAGTGAGCTCAATGCACAATAAGAATATTTTATGAATTTTTTAATAAAAAGGACCTAGTTTTTTAAAGTAGGGGGGCACGGGGTTAAATCAGTTTTTTCTTTTTAGAGCAGTAAGATTAAAGAATTTTGCCCAAAAAAAAGATATGAAAAGAAAGCCCTTTTTAAGATCTTTCTGTTGATACCTCTTTCAGTGCAAACCCTTTTAATGTCTTTGAATTAATGTCCTAAAAAAAATTTAAGGGGGCAAATACCCAATTTGTGGGTATTCATAATAATTCATAATAATTTAGATTTTTATTGCTTGCCCATGATTATTATATATGATATACACAAATACTTTATCTATATTTTTGTGCTGTCAGATAATTTTTATCAATTAACCCTTAGGAATTAAAACAATGCAAACTTTGACTACCTACATTTTTCTAATCCATATTTCCTACTTTACTGACTTCTATTATCAATGCCTTTTGATCATATAGGCTGTTATTAAATTCCATAATAGATGAATGTTTTATAATTGTATCATGCAACTTTGGTGAAAAATAGACTGATTGCCTACAATTTATTGCAATACATTAAAGGAGCAACCAACTGAAATTTGACCTCATACCGTCTTTCTTTAAAAAATCTCAAAAAAAATGACTTTTCCATTAAAATTACTTTTTTTTTACATATTGTAGAACTTTGTTTGTTTTATTACTTGTGCTTTTGCAATATATTTTTTTGGTAACAAAGACTTAAATAATAAAGCGTAAA
>NC_090888.1:31036465-31043965 GCF_036669925.1 Montipora capricornis | reverse complement strand
TGATCTGTGTGATTTAATGGTAGCCCAAACGAATAGGTAAGTGTGTCAAAAACTTGCAAATAACCCTGAGTGCCTTGCCCATTTCCGTGAAGTAAGTGGCCTTCATATCTATTAACATTGTTATGCGTATGGTTCAGCTCCCAAATTTACCTTTATATTGGTCAACCGATTACTTTTTTGCCAATCATGGTATTAAGAAGACAATGGCAAAGAGTAGATTCAGGCAAAGTAGTTGTTATTTGCATTTTAGCGATTCTTCTAGGGAGCCTGCCCGTGGCAATGCATGCCTCACCTCGCCTCACCTCTTCAAGGTTAGGTCAGTTCTAGAGTATGTTTGGAATAAGTGCAAAAATAATTTTAAGCTTACTAGGAACATTTCTGTAGGTAAAATTTAAGAATCCGATCCCACCAACGCGTCGGCCAACACGTCGGCCCACGCGTCGGCCGACACACCACTGACACACGACCGACACGTTGGTCTAAACACTACCGTCACGTTGGTCTAAATACTTACTCTTTATAATTTTGTTAGTTCTTTCAGTTGGAAGCAAGAACAACTCCATAAGGAACGACGAAAAGACCATTGGCAAATAGCCGCCATTTTTAAAATGAAACACTAGTACCTAGGTCTGCTCGATGTTTTGGCAAGGGTCGGCTACCAAAGCGGGGAGTTAATTTGCAAGTCGACTAACATGCTTATTTTTCGTGCATTATAAAGGACTGGGAAGGTTAAACTCTTTATTGATCATTGACTTTTAATATGTGGTGGCATTATAAAGGACTGGGAAGCTTAAACTCTTTATTGATCATTGACTTTTAATATGTGGTGGCTCCTAAAGGAGCCGTTTGTAATTTCAATTTTACTGCAGTGGAAACTGTTCAGCGATGTCTTTCAGCAACTGCTCAAATGCTTGGTCTTTTCCGAACTTCCGAAACCAGGTGAACTCATCCAAGTAGCTGGATATGTATTCATACAGCGTACCACACATCCACTTCAACTTCTTCTTGACCAAAGCCCACACGCCTTCGATGGTATTGGTGTGTGCACCACTGTCGGGGTCAACAACGTTCTTGGAATGATTTACTGATACATGGATATATCCTAGCTGGTTGAGTGGTATGTACGGAGTGAATTGATCTGAGTAGATGACAGTTCCAGGTTGGATATGTGTAGTGATGAGACGATGAACAAGGGTCTCTCTAGTTCGGTCGGGAACGCGGAAAAGCAGCACCTTCTGCGATCCTCGCTCCACCACGCCAAATACCCACGGACCTTCCGATACTCTCCCTCTCTTATACTTTCTCTTGGCACCAAACTTCGACTCGTCTAGGTACGTTTAGGTTTTCAACAGTTCAATAAGGCCCAAATGAGTCACCGACACGCCACCGACGCACCACCAACGCACCACCGACGCACCACCGACGCATCTTGTATGTTATAAGTTTAAACAGCGCGTCGGCCGACAGTCGGCCGACGCATTGGCCGACGCGTTGGTGGGATCGGATTCTTAAATTTTACCTTTCTGTAGATGAGGGTATGGTTGACTTTAGGGGTAGGCGTTCATTTAGACAGTACATGCCAGCGAAACCAACTAAGTATGGTATTAAAGTCTGGATGGCCGCGGATTCTAGTAACAGTTACATTTTAAATTACAACGTTTACTTAGCGGCCTAGAATTTACAGCTTAGGTTACAATGTAGTCACTAAAATGGTTAGGCCTTTCATGAATACTTTGATAATTGTTTTAGCTCTGTAAAGTTGTTGGAACATATCAAGAGTAATGACACTTACGCTCGTGCCACTGTAAGGGTCAACTTCACGGACCTTCCACCAAGTGCGAAGGACAAATGGCAAGGTGCGGGTGAGAAAGTGGTTCGGTAGAAAGGCAATGCAGTTTTCACGAAATGGCACAACAATAGGGATGTTTCATTTCTTTCAACTAATTGTAATCCTTTAGCTCCAGATGTAGACATAGGATCAAAGATCTAAGTAACGAATGTTTATTGTAAGTTGGTAGCAAACAAGACCCCAAAGGGAAGGGCAGTAGAATCTAGTTTTAAGTGTATTCAGTGCAGCATTTCCCTTTGTGAAACTTGCTTTAATGATTACCACACATTGTAAATAGTGTAAACCTCCCTTCATTCGCCAAGTCCTCACCTGCCAGGGAAATCCAATCCGCATCAGAAAGATGACAGAACAGGAACAACTAATGGGTAAGTATATACATTTCCCTAAAGATTAAATTTGGCCCTTTGGCTTCCGATTGCCATGGATTTCGTTTCTTCAGTCTTTGGCTATTCCTTGAACATCATAATCAATTCTATTTTTAAACCTCAAATCTGTGTGTTCCTCACATGTTGTCCTACTTAGCTGTCAACATCAAATAACAAGGCTTTTTTTTTTGTCCTGGCCTTCGTTAAAGGAGGACGTGTTCTTGCTGGCTCCTTTAGATAAAATTCAAAACTTGTAAAATAATGTAATCAACAAAGGCCAATTGGCTTTCATTCGCTCAAATAACATGGGATAACTAGATGCCCGAGCTGATAGTTGTAAACGGTTAAGGAAAAGCTGCGTTCGACAAAACCGATGGCCATTGTGGGGCCTTTGCCAAACTGAGATTGATGAGATACAGAAAACGTTATATCCCATTTTGAAAAGGCCAAACAGAGAAAGCAAACAGCCTATTTCAAAGTTGATAAGCTAATTATAAAAGGGCAAATCTACAGAGGTGAAGAAACAACCAATCTCCCATACAACAGTGTCATTATGGAAACAAGAAACAGTGAAAACTAAAGCTAAAGCTATAGTCAAGTTCTGCTTATGGTTTAAGTGTGTGATAAGTTTTCAAACCAACAAAACTCCCATGAATGACGGAATTCCTATAGAATGCTACAAACGCGTTTTCTGAGGAATGCGACAAGCTTCAACTACCTTTCAAAACCTGGATTATCGTGTAAATTTGAACAAATCTTAGATCAACGAATTTCTGCACAATATTGACAATATTGGTGCGCCTGATGAAGCAAGTGATGGCACCTCTAATATCGTGGTACCACTACCTCTCAAAGATCAGAAATCAGCTAACTCAGTAAAAAGAAAAATGCAAAATTTGAGCGCAAAAATTGGAGTGCAAATTAAGCCTGTCTTTCAGTCTCAGAAGAACACCCAAGTCCTCTCCCCGAAAGAGAAAAAGCCCCCAATTGTAAACAATCAGTGCATGGTCTATAAATTTCAATGTGATCTGTGCAACACTGATTATGTCGGGTACACAACCTGACACTTGCACCAACGCATTGGCGAGCATAAATATTCTGCAATTGGAAGAGACTTGGAAGACCATGGCCTTTCGAAGTCCGATTTGAAGGACAAACAATTCTCTGTTTCGAGAAAATGTAGATCAAAGTTTGACCGCTAAATATTCGAGATGTTGTTTATTAAGGAGCTAAAACCTGGGCTAAATACCCAGAAGGACTCCGTGCGTGCAAATATTTTCTCGCATTTAATAGCGCTTAATTTTATTCTTTAAGGACTAGTTTTGTATATTTATATTCAATTAACTAACTTCGTAATTCACTTACTCTTTCTAGTTACCAACATAAACTGAGAGATTATTTTCAATCATTATAAGTTTAAACTAAGTTGAACGCAAATTCTTTTTTCTCCCTTCAAACTCTTCTTTTTTATCACTCTTTGCACACTATCATTATTGTTATGTTTATTTTGCTTTATGTGCAGTAGTAATTCTTTTTATGTTGTAACAGTTTGCCTTTTCTCTGTAAATTGTGTACTTATTAAGTTATTGACAAAGCCTATTCTTTTGCGTATCAGAACAAAAGGAAAACATCATTCACATATTGAGAACTGGCATCCAATCTCTCTTGTAAACGTTCACACAAAAGTCAAAAAGTCTAAAGTGATCGCCACTATAATTAAAAATGTTCTTCCAAACATTATACACCATAACCAAACTGGATACGTGAAAGACTGATATATTGGCGAAATAATTATCAGCAGATCAGTTTTCGATATTATGGATTTCACTGCAAAAGAAAGTATTCCGGGACTACTGATATTTATCGATTTTGAAAAGGCATTTGATAGTGTAGAATGGGAATTTCTGCTCTATTGTTTAAAATCCTTCAACATTGGCACTAATTTCATCCATTGGGTTCAAACCTTCTACAGAAACATACAAAGCTGTGTGATAAATAACAGACTTTGATCTGAATACTTCAAACTTGAACATAACGTATGACATGAGGACCCGCTCTCTCCTTATCTCTTGGTACCGTAATTTCCGGCCGATTACCGGCGGGTAATGCGTTAATTTCCAGTAAACCGTGGTTGCTGCGGGTAATAGGAAGGTGCGGGTAATGCGATAATTTTTAAATCTCAGATAAGAATTTGACAGATTGAAACAAGTTAAAATGAGGATAATTAAACCAACACTTCCTTCAAATCTGTGTGTTGCCTCGTTCGTTGATTCAATCTTTAAAATGATGCTTTATTTGCCGTAGTCTTTGTAAAACCGCTCGATGAAAGCCGAAGCAAATTGAATGAAAAACAATAATCTTTCCCTTCGACCATGTCACAACTTGTCACCGAATTAAATGTAAATGAGAACGAATTTCTCACTTTAACACATCCTTTTCAATTTTAAGAAAGAGTTTATCGTGAGACACAATTCAATGCTGAAAAAGTAACAAGATGCGAATGTGTTTATTTTGTGATGCCACAAATTTTTCCGTTCAAAACAAATCTTTTACGATCTTGTTTAAATAATTTCAAACCTTTACTACTTAATTAAACTGATGCTTCCTTAAAACCTGTGTGTTGCCAAGCTTGTTTGTTACCGTAGTTCAATCTGAAAACGCTTCCTATTCAAGATTTGTGTGATGTTTTATTCTAGTGTTCTAAAAGCCCTCAATGAAAGCCAATGCAAATTGAATGAAAAACAAATCAATAGTGTTTAAGTGATTACTGTATTTCACTGCTTTTTTCTTCGCTTAATTTAAAAGCATTTCTCACCTGCACTCCTTTTAATTTTGTATATGAAAGATTGAAAGCATTTTTCGTGAAAGCACGCTCAAAGCTACAAAACAAGATGCCGACATATTTCACGGCACGGCATAATTATTTAGAACGTGATTGTCGGCACGTGTGTAAACAAAACACTAACTACAGTGAAAAATTTGCTGGATTGTTCAGCGCATCAGTGAAATGTTCCTAGCTACCCCTGGCTTGAATAATAGAGCATTTTCCCGTTTTAAGCGACTTCTTATATAGGCCCGGTCTTTTGTCCCTGGGTATGCCTAACCACCACCCCATCAGGTATTTTTAACACTCGCCCCCACTTTCTCTCAACCTATCAAAATGGCGCTCAATGATCAATCGTAAAGATGTTGGCCTTCAACTCGTATTCTATCGAGTCTTAGCGTTAATACATTGGATATTTAGGTCGTTTTAGCAAGACAAACCAGAAATGACTAAGGAGAGTGTTTAAGGCTGCATTATTAAAAGCCAATCCTTAGCAGAAAATGCTATCGATCTTCTGCTTTGTAAATAACAACATGGAATATTCATCGCTCCAAGTGAGTTCTTATCCCGGAAATACAGTAGCAAGATTTTTTCGGTTTTGGGGTGCGGGTAATCTGTTGAACGTTTTTTCCCCTTGTGACAAAAATAGACCGCTGCGGGTAATCTGCCGTGCGGGTAATCGTCCGGAAATTACGGTAGTTATTATAGAAATATCAGCAATTGCGATTCAACAAAATAAAGATTTAAAAGGTATATCTGTTGTGAGTGAGGAGACAAAAATTCTTCAGTACACAGATACGACAGCAATACTACCCAACACAAGCTCTGCTACTGCTCTTTTTAGATGATTTCAAGATTGTCTCTGGCTTACAGATTAATTGTGTCAAAACGGAAGCTATGAGGATAGGTTCTTCAAGGAACTGCAAAGCAAAGCCTTTTCGGATTAATTGGCCAAACGAACTGATAAAGGCTTTAGGAATTTATTACACATAAGATCAATAATTGAAAAGAATTTCATAGAAAGATTAGACAGTATTAAAAACCTGACTAGAATTTAGAATTTGGTTGTTCTGTCCTTCATATTAGTTGGTCACTTGATGATACCCTCTGAAAAAGGGGGTGGGGGAAAGACCAGTAAACCATATTTCACTTTTGTAAAGAAGGAACTATTTCCTGCCTAACCCTTATTCCCGTGCACATGCACCAACAGAGAAAACAAACCCTCACCCTAACCATTTTTATGCGATCCCATTTCAATCCTTTGTCCTCTTCATAGTCATGTTTTTTCTCTAAAGGATTTCATACTGTTTTGGATTTCCTCTGTATAACGTAGTAATTCAAGTAGTGAAGCGTTGAATTTTCAAAACCCTGGGACAGGTTTCGTGTTAAGGGATTCGGATTTTACGGTTAAAACGACTGGACTATGATCTGAGTATGGTGTATGGCTTATTTCACGTTTCTGACACAGTTTGACAAGGTTTCTAGAAATCAAGACGTAATCAAGTTTTTGAAATTTTCCATGAGAATTGCTTTTTATCGTTATTTTTCTTTCGCCAGACGTTTTGAAAAGATTCAAATTCCCATGTGGGCATAGTTTTTCTATCAATGTATGTTTCTTGTAACATGTAAAAATGTGCTTGTTGTTGGTGCAACCATCTAAAAATTGACCCTCTTTTGATTGATTTGTTTCACCCTCTTTCTTACATTAAGCAAAACAATTTTACAATACTCAATATCTGGAGCTTTCATAGTATAGATATTGATGGATTATATGTTTACATCGTACATATTTGACAAACAATCTGATCAGTTTACATACCTTAAGGTAGATTTATCAGCCTTTGGACTGAAAAAAAAAATACACACGAAAAGCTAAACAGACAAAAACAACATAAAAAGCATGTACTCAAGGAGTAGTGAGTACGCATTAGGGACTTTAAGGAAGCGACGACGACAGCTTAGTGGATGCCCGCCGAGTGTGCTGGAGACTAGGGCGAGGTCGACGTGCTTTGGCGGGAAACATAAAACTAACCAAACTAGAAGACAACGCCATTTTTCCTTGGAGAGGTTTTCGTTTCTCTTGTTAAGTATACGTATGGTGTCTCTTAAGGCCACTCAGAAAGCTGTACTGTTTGCATACTGTGAAGAATGGTTGGACGACATGGAATTTCTCTTGTTGGATGAGCTTAAAGTGCCCATGTCACCATTTTTTTTTATTTTCTCATTCAAAAGTCCACATTAAAATACGAACTTCTGCGAAAAAAATCTTCGATTTGCACAAAACGCCAATTTTTTATGATTACTTAAAAACCCTGAAATTGACCGCCATTTTGGCACACCACTCGTATTAGTCTTCTTGCGGTCATAGAGGACTTGTGACATAGGTTAAGGAACACTTGACCTCAGAAGTATACAGGCTTGAGAAGACTTGAGAGGTTTTTGACCGAGAGTTTATCGAGTAA
>NC_090888.1:31013965-31021465 GCF_036669925.1 Montipora capricornis | reverse complement strand
CCATGATGAAAATAACGATGTTTTTGTGCGATACCTAAGCAGAACAGTAGATCTCGTGGTGTTTGTTTACGCTTGGTGGATAGCAAGCTCCGCTCCAACATGGCGGATAGCAACGGTTGTCATGCGAAATAGTCACGTGGGTGAAAACCGAGAATACTGGTAGTGTATCACATAATAGGGATATTGCCAGTTTTTGGAAGTTTATTATTATCATAATAATTTGACCCAGACCATTTTTGAAATGACCCAATTTAAAATGTCACATGGGACATTTGACCCGCTTTCCATAACTTCTAGATTGAAGACTGTCTTATTCCTATCCTACCTTATTCATCCCCACCCTACCCTATCCTTTAATATCTTGTCTACTGTAAATTAAATCCTGACAAGAATATTATCATGACAGTGAATATATATTTTTCTTTCAGATTGGACAAGCCAAGGCAATGGCCAAAATAAAAGCTTGGTCAGATCATATAATCCACCACTTCTGGTATTGTAGCAATGTATGCAAGGAAATTGAGAACACTTCACATGAGGAAGCCTTGCAAATTATGAAAGTAGGAGAAAACTTAAATGATATAATTTATTTTGTGTAGAATATTTTCCTATAGCACATTGTGCAGATTGTTTACTGAAAACATCTATCTTTTTTTTAATGGGTCAAGAACACCAGACAGCGAGATGTCACACTTATGTGTGGCCTTGTGGGACATATAATGTTACCTTTTTTTCTTTTTGTTTTCTATAATTCTCTTAGAGCAAGTGGATTGGCCTACTTCATCATGTCTGTGACTTCCATGAGTTGTTGGATGGCAGGTGTAACCATGATGATCAAATCCATGATTCAAACTTAACCTGCAATCTTGTGCAATCTTGGCCAAATTGGTGAGAAAACTCTGCTTTTGGACTAAACTCCGATCACAAGTATGAAAAAGAAGCTCTCTTTTTGCCACCCCCCCCCCCCCCCAATCAATGTTGCTAGACAAAACAAAGCATGTCAAACCTGGGCTTATCAACATTGGTTGTAGGGGGGAGGGGGGTAGCTAATAATGTGCGATATTGAGGACGTAGTGTGCAAAATAACCCCTGCTTTTAATATTCTCAACTCCTTTTCTCCAAGATTGTCTGGGGATCATTTTGCCCAAGAACACAAAACGCGTGTATGTATGAGTTCTGTAAGTAAAAAAAGGAAAATATATCAGTCGTAGGCATGTCGTCATGGTACTCAATTGACAATTAGAGTTAATTAACCCTAATAAAGAAAAAACAAGGTGACATCATCATTGAGGTTCATTATCAAAACACCTGGAAATGGTACATAAAAGGCATGTTGACGATCCTTTAGGAGCGTATATTTTATTACAGGCGCAAGATCATAACGACAAAGCTAAAGATGTTCCTGAGGAAGAAGGAGTTTCATTAGCAACAATCTTTCGGATCAAGAAAGAAGGTGTCCAAGGCCTTAAAAGGGAAGTTGTCACGCTGTTTGTTAGAAAAAGCCACCACAAAGGTGTGATCAGAAGTGACCCATACGATAAACTAGATGGACCCTTCTTCGAAAAATATGTCAGAGAACAGTTCCCTAAACTTTTTGTGAAACCAAACAAGAATGTGGTATAACAGGAGCAAAATAGTAATAGAGCAAATTACTTCCGATTGCAAGAAACGTCACTTCCTGTTTGTAAACCGTGCGTCTTCGAATACGAATTGTCATGAATTTTAAGTATAACTACAAGGCATTATATATGTTTCCCCTAACGTTTTCTCAAGGCGTTGCTAATGAGTATAAACTATGAAGAAAATCGATGAGATTTCTACATTTCTTACAAAAAGTGACGCATTTCAACGGTTAACACAGCGGCTGGCTAAAAACAGACTGGTCATGAAAAATATTTCAAATCTGTTAATATCATGTTAACCAACCAACATTTCTCTATGTCAGTTAAAGAACACACAAAATTAACCGATGTTAACCATGCAATTTCCTTATTGTGTGTAATCTTACATAAATATATCAACATTGGTTATAGGGGGGAGGGGGATGGCTAATAATGTGCGATATTGAGGACATGCGCAAAATAGCCCCTGTTTTTAATAATCTCAACCCTTTTTGTCCAATATTGTGGTTTGACCAGCGCGACAAGGACTTTGCTGAATTGTAGAAAGTCATCTTAAACCCAGAGCTGCTGGACAGTTTCCGATTCTAAGTTAGATTCAGGTAACCAAGTTGTATGAATCTGAAAGTTGTCGTTCTGTCTTAGTACAGAATAATACATGAACTTTGTGCACTGCTCAAATATAAAATATACATATTCATAAACAGTGTGTACATATACATATGTTAAATCTTGTAACATCTACAGGTCAACATCCTAATATACAGATTATAATTTGCACTTTGCCTGGTACTATTGTCACAGCATTGAGATATAATTTCAGGCACACTGGCAGAATAGAGTGTGCAAACAGCCTGACCCTTGCATACACTCCAAAGAGAACACCGCTAAGGTACTTTTACACACTGATAATATTCGAGATTTACTAGAAATACTTTGCGGTACATTAATGCATGGGATTACATGATAAAACTCTTTAGTTTTGAGTACCCAACAATTACTCCCAACATTCTTGTTGTGTGCTCAGCCATATTACACATCACAGAAGGGATATAGCTTATCTGCATGCATCCCAGGATTATATCATTGAACTACAAGTAATAACAGAACAGTGACAGAACAAAGTGAACTATAATAAAAATAAAAAAATTATTTTCATTGCAGCTATAAAGCTTACAAGGCAAGGAAGTACATTGCTACATTTGACTGGAATTTCCATTTGGATCTCCCATCTGCCTCAAGCAAGTCTGGGAATGAAATCACCTCCAGGAGATATGATCAGAGAACTACGCAGTGAGATGTAAGAACAGTAAAACAAAACAAAACCTTTGACTACATTCCATTGCTCATAGCAAGAATGTTACGTGCTAGAGTGGATGACAATGATTTTGTGGCACACAAGGTGTCAACGAATGAAAGTGATCCACGTCTTTTGGCACCCACAATTGCTGCAAAACCTCCCCCTTCCTCGAAGGAACTGTTGGATAAAAAAAGCAGGTTTATTGTGCCCTCCAAGCATGTAAAATCAACATCTGGTCAGGATTTGGGGGAAATTTCGTCAAATGAATAATTTTCCACAGTATTATTTAGTATTTATTTCATACAATATGTGGACATACCATGCACAGCATCCACTTAGAAACTCAGCATCCCATTATGTTATCAAACAAAAATTAATGGATACAACATGTATAAGAGAAGTTCAGAGTACATCAGCTAAGCAATAAAATGGTCCATTTTATCAAGTGTGAGTTACTGAAGTTTGTAAGACGTACATGTGGAAGCGTTTTACCTTGGACACTCTAAAGACTTTCACACTTCGCTTTTCCTGTTAAATCAACATTTCTAACTTCTTGAAACAACTGGTAGAAAACACTCAGAAATTTGGTATGAATAATACAATACCACAATTCATGGTCACCATAACATTTCACTTTCATAAGTGATAAGCAGTTATCTAAAATGACATGTAGCCAGAATGTGTAATTCCAGAAAATATCCATACCTCCCCCATGGAAGGGATTTTTTCTAAGACCCCTCCACCCCTTTGGAAATTCCAATTAGCTTCATAATTTGTTTAAATTTTTTTTACCTTACAGAACCCCCACCCCCCAGGTAATTCCAATCTCTTCTGTGGGGGCAGTATGGATATTTTCTGGAACTGCACAATGAAGTCTCGTACATAATTTCAGAACTCCCGATATCCCATGTAAACCCCTGTGACTGATGGGTATCGCTTGTGAATTTTCAAAACTACACAAGAAGGACAAACACGTCTCTTTCCTTTACCAAGACGGCCATACTTTGCTAGGATAAATTGTTTGTATGCAGCTTTCCTAAAAGCACGTGTACTTGCATCTTCTTTATCATTTCTGATATCACTGGTGTTCCTGATACACATTTCCAAGACATCAGGATCCAGACATATCTTTGCAAAGTGGGAAGTTGTTATGATGCACTTTGGCTGTTTGTAACACTTATTTTCGACAGCCTGTGGCATTGGCCTGCACAGACCACAGGTACACCAATCAACCAAAGGACTGCCTGGCGAAGGAATGGGCTCAGTGGAAGAAACAGTTACTGCCATGGTTGAACCTGTAGACCCAGCTGTCTCAATCCCGGCAATCATGTCTCCTGTTTTATCTGTGTCATCAAGGTGATCCTCCATAATAAGGAGAGTATGGATGTAGATACTCCCCACACCCCTCCGCACACCCCTCACAGCCAAATTTTGCACGGTTGGTTCATCCAGTGTAGCAATGAACTCCTACAGTGTTTACCATTCAAAATAAAAATAATGATTATACAATCATAACAAAAATATAACCTGGAAGCAACAGAATAATATTACCTACTAGTAAACAAAGGGAAAATGCATGGCTAAATCTAATTCAATCTTACGTTCTGGTATCAGAAAATTAGTCAGTTAAAAAAATGGTAAAATTATTGACATGATCATGGTCTATAATATTACTTCTCACTCATTTTAGTCTCAGTACTGATAGGGGGAATAAAATAATGCCAGATATCACAAGACATTTGTAGCATTTGCAAGGCAGATATTTATTCTACTGCACATTATAATTGGAATACAGGTAAGGAAAAGAACACACAACAACGGACAATGGAATAGCAAAGTACCTTCACATCGTTGTTCTCTTTAACTCATTGTTGTTCCTCAGTTGGAACGTCGGTAGCGTCTGAAGAGAGACTAAATCCTCGGACGAACTCTACGACTTTCATAGGCAGATGACGAATGCTTGTTCAAATCCTGAAGAAAGGGAATGCACGAATTATTTCGTACGCTTTTTGGAAATTCAAATAACAAAAGAAGTGAATGTTCAACTTTATGTGCATGCATACCCTGTTTCTGCAAGGTTTATTGCTTGTTCCACATTTAAATTCATCTGTACACAGCACGTTTCTCCCTTTGCACAGGCACCCAGGAGAACTATTTTCTTTGCGCTTTGTCATACAAGCACTTTTAGATTTACAAAAGATCGCTGCAGGTTCCTGAGTAAAAGAAATTCACTTCATGAGCATTTGCTTTAGATAAACTTTATTTAATGCAAAATATATGCAGAATTGTTCAACTTACCGATATTTCCATAATGGCAGTCGAGCGTGACAAGTCTCGGAAAGAGTGAATGCTACTGTGCATGTAAGCCCGTGACAGTGTCCCTTTAAACCCATAAGTTACTAGAGAATTTTCCACTTGATTTCAGTGTTGTACAAAACAACACACTTGTACAATGTTAGAACTACAGCTCACTTTGATTACAGCTCAGTGATTGTTGTCGAAATTCACTACTCGTCGCTTTCAAGATTCCAGATATATTTTTTTCACCACCTGTCTTGATTATCCAATTTACGTTCCATTCTTTAGCTCCATAAGGGAAAATTTTGTTTAAAAATCCTCCAAAACGCCATTTGCGTTTGTTTTAATCTTCAACGCCATTGTAGGTTAATGAAATATTCTACTGTGTCAAACCAGAGAAATCTATGCCTTTCTCCTACCCCCTGAAATCCTACAAAAATATGCGAGGAAGACTTTACGCATAAAAACACCACTTAGCAAGGGAGTGATAGGTGAGACTTTTCCCGACACGGAAAAAAAAGAAAAAAGGAAACGAACAAATCCCACCCATTTTCCGACTGGGATTGCCATACTGGCAACCCAGTAATGATCTCTCACCTAATAACTTTATGGAACTAGTAGAAGCTTTTGGCGAATGTTCAGGTCTCAGAAATACTCTTGAAAAATCCGAGATAATGTTGCTAGGTAACAGAGGACGTTTTTCTTGGCAAAACTGTACTGAAATAGGAAACTTAAAAATTAAACACTCAGTTAAAATATTGGGAGCTCATTTTACTTATGATCCACGTGCTAAACGACGGTTGAATTTTGACGAAATTACTACCTCTATTAACCAAAAATTACACATTTGGAGATGGTGAGACTTGCGATTTTTCTGTATAGGGTTAGCATTATTTGCTTGAATCAAGAAACTGTAAAAGAGCTAAATAAAATTATTTTCAATTTCTTCTTGAAAGGAAAAGATAAAGTTCAGTGCGCTGTACTTTGGAGATATGGAGGACTAAAGGCATCACATTAGAATTCTGTGGTTGACTCACAAAAGATTATTTGTTGTAACAAACAACAACAACGGTGATGAACAAAGTAGCTGGAAGACTTTTACACTGGGTTATTCCAGAAAAAAATCCACACCCCCCCGACGGATGGGGTCGTTTTTTAACCCCCCCTCTCACCTGGATTTCCTGAAGCCCAAGACCCCCCCTCCTGTCTGGATTTCCAAGAAAAAAGACCCCCCCCTCCTGGCCTGGATTTCCAGGGAAAAAGTATTAGGCTTAAATTTCATTTATTTTTAATAGAAAATACGCACAATCACGTATAGAAGATGTTCTTTTTTAATTTCAAGAGCTTTGGCTAAATTATATAAAACTTCTGTTGTGTGGAACTAAGAAAAGAATGGAGCAAAAATGCTAAAACGCGAACGAGTGTTTATACAGTCTTAGCTCATAAAAATCAATTGCCTTTGTTCTTTCTTTGTATCATTACACGAAACAACGGTGGCGCACTGGGTCTGGGTACGAGTAAAAATGTGTCTGGCGTTTCAAACCCTTTGTTGCAATATTGTTGCGACGGCTCTTTCTTTAGTATCTTGTTCGCGTTTTCTGCTATAAAACAACCTGCGAAGGAACTTAGATTATCATTTATGTCAGGTGAGAAATATGTGAACAAAATATTTCTACTATTTTCAGGGTCTGAGAGCGCCAAACTGTCACCGAACTAAACGTTCGAATCGCGTGAACTATCGGTTCAGATGACCCCTGCAGAAGACTTTTTCTAGTTCAACCCCCCCTCCTGCCTGGATTTCCAGGGTCCTTGACCCCCCCCCCCCTCCCACGAGAACTTCCAGAATCCCATCTGTCGGGGGGGGGGGGGGTGGATTTTTTCTGGAACAACCCATTATTCAGAACCGGTTAGAAGCAACTGATCTTATGTTGCACTTTCGATGTTAAAAAGTTGCCAATAAAACTCCTACATTTTTATGAAGATTGCCTAAAGACTATTGCAAAATGCTCTGCAGCAAATAATCAGTCTGAAGAAATCATCAATGATACAAATATAACTCTCCAAACCATTCTCTGGAATAAAAAATTCATTTGTATCGTCAGGAAACCTGTATTTTTTAAAACATTGGCAGAGAAGGGGATTTTCAAAATAGGAGATGTGATCTCTAAAAATAATGATTTAATAATTAAATGTAATGTGAGAGAGTTGAACTTTGGAATTCTTCAGACTTCTCTTTCAGTGATAAATGCTCTGCCTTATCAATGGCGAAAATTGCTTAAAAAT
>NC_090888.1:31003965-31008965 GCF_036669925.1 Montipora capricornis | reverse complement strand
CTGACAGTGTTTGGTACTGTAATGCCCTTCTAGGGAAGAATACTCTTGGATCATTAATGAAAACCATTTCTGTTGAGTACAAGCTTTCAAAAGTGTATACTAATCATTACATAAGATCTATGGCTGTATCAGTTCTTGATAATAATAATTTTGAAGTGCCTCATATAAAGCAAGTGTCTGGTCACAAATCTGAGGCTAGTATCAGGTCTTACTCTCGACAAATTACAGAATGTAAGCAGAGAGAAATTTTGCATACTCTTACTTCTGCATGTGCTCAAAGCACCACAGAAATTGTTCCAGTAAGCACCAAAGCTGATCAGCGCAGTTTGATGAACTTACCAAGTTTGCCCTTGTTCACACACAATTTTGCTGCAAGTCAAGAAACCGTTCATTTTCAGAGCGGCCCTTTTTCCTCTGGTTGTAATATTTACAGAAATTTCAATTATTAAGCGTTACATTTTCTGGACGTTGTTTGGGGCGATTTTTGTAAATTTCAGTAACATTGTTAACATTGCCTTGTACACTTCGACGCATCATTTGTCAATAAAGTGATTACTTGTTTTCCACCGGTTTGACCCATTTGTTTTTCTATATAACAAATCACTTAATGACTGGTCCCTCGGGAAACAGTTCATTTTGTTTCCCTTGAGACCAGTCATTAAGTGTTTATTATCGCTGGTGACCAATTTTGAATCATGAGCTGACGTAAGCGGCTGAAGTAGTGCATGTGGCTTCTGCGCCAGTTGCCTCACAACAAACTATTTCTTATGCAAAACTGGTGTCTTGCCTTCCCCAGTATGTTCTCTTTGTGGAAGGGAGACTGAATAATGCCTCGAACATATCTTTATCTTTTGTGCTTATGTTAAGGAATTCTGGCCAGAGGTTCTTAAGTGGCCTTGCAATTCAAAAGTCAATATAAACAATTTTCATAATAGCGAAATTATGTTTGGAATCCCAAACTGTGAGGGCGGGTTGTTTGTTAATCATGCACTATTAATAGCTAAGCAATATTTGTATTCTTGTCATTGTAACAAAAGCTCTCCTTTAATTAAAGATTTTAAGACCACATTAAGAGAGATTTAAAATGTCAAACTAGAGATTACAAAGTCAAAGAATAAGTTATCTGATCATACTGCAAAATGGGACCAGTTTCTAAGAAATATTGATTTGTAACTTGCACGCTGTTAACACAAGCCTTAGAGGTATGTGAATGAGATCTGAACACAATGGAGTCAGCTGTGTGTCGTGATGTAACAGGTTTTGTATGGGTGTAAGTGTTTTTTAATGTAATATAAACTTGTAAAGTTCAAAAAACGTAAGGGGAGTACAAGGAGAGGCCCACAACATTGAGGAAACTGTCACATCCTTAAATAAATAGAGTTCAGTATTTGAACTTTGGGTCAATGAGGTGCAAGAGAAAATTGGCCCGCAGCGCACAATATTGTCGTCAAGTCGACTGAGCCTATAACTTGTGACAGAATCACCATCTAGGCTTGGACAATGTCTCACCCAAATCAATCCAGATTTTAACAGCGTCATTAAATTGACGGCCACTTTGACCCTGGTTGTTGAGAACTTTGTCAGTAAAAGGTGATCCACAAAGGACATGCCAACTGCCTTAGAGTTTGCCCCCACTATCCATGAAACCTTAAAGCAACTAACAGACACTGTTTTCGGGTACTATACATTGCCATAGTCCCATAGAGTACTAAAGCTGTTATGTCACGTCCCCATGGCAACCAAATTTTCTGTTCTAAACAAAGTCACATGAAACATTATGGCAGTGCTGACAATTTCTTCTCTGCCAACTTTCTTCGAAAACGAAACAAAATCTGTTTCAAGAGAGGGAAATCATTTTAAGTCAAACCATGTGGAAAGCTTCAGTTTCATTCAAGGAGTTTTAAAGTGACAGGTTTGTGCCAGTATGAAGAAAAACGTGTATGTGACGATAAGAGAAGTACAGTTATGGCGAAGAGTTAAGATGGCAAAAATTGAACTGCTATCCTCATTAGATCTAAGAGCTTTATTTAACTTTTATCGAAAGCAGCTCTTTATTGAACACAGCGTTATAATTATCATTTTAAAATCCTGATGCATATCCATAAACTTGGATATGAGGACCTCGTGTGATTTAAGCATAACATTACGGCAAAGGATGGCTGAAATAAAATCTAAAATCATTAAAATTGGTTTGTTATGCGCTGTAGATATATCTTGATGAAAAGAATGATATTAAGTCGACAGAATGTGAGTGTCCATATGGAGCTTATAAATGTAGCCATGCTGCAGCTCTCTTCATCTACCGAATTCATAATTTGAGCAAGACATGTTGAAAAAATGTCTGTGATTGTTGACACGTTTTGGCATAGACAATGAATGCTTGGAATGCATGAAGAGCATTGATATTAAGTTTTTCAGATAAACACTGCATGTGGCTACTGTAACAGTTACAAAAAGAAGAATGGATGCATTTATAGGGAAAATAAAGAAAAAACGAAATAATAAATGAGAGGTAGTAAAGAGTCAAAATGGAATGTGGCAGAAGGTGATCTGTTTGAAAATCAAGGTCAATGCAGAGTTCCTTTCTTGGATTTGTTTTTTATTTTTCACTCAAGAAGAGCACTGGTAATTCTCAAGGTTTGATACGTTTGTCAAATAATTCTGTATTGCGGGCAATGTACAAAGAGAGAAAACAAATTATAAGCATGTCACTTGATAACATCAGATATCGTTATTTGCATGATACCTTACCTCCCAATTTTTCCTTGAAAATTTTATGGCTTGGATGAAAATCACAATATTTTCCCTGGAAAATTATTTAAAGGTAATTTTGTCCCCTTTCTGATGTTAGTTGGTCTTGGTTTTAATTAGCAAAATTTCAAATTCGAGTTCTTTTACGATCTCAGCAACTTTCAGCCTACAGAGAATTTTCATCTAAAATGAAGTTTACTTCTACTCGTCAGAAATTTATATTTTAAATTTCTGCAAAATTTCGGTATTAATTAAACATCTCGATCTCGACATGCCAAAAATATGCATATCCCGTCTATTGGCACACGTCAAAGTATAAAGTTCTTTACAGGACGAAAAAATTACCTTGCCCAAAAACCCACTCTTAGTGTCGTCTTGCTTCAACTAGCTACCAAAATAAGTTTGTTTACACATCTCGGCAGCTTTCAATATGCCAGCCTGAGAAGTTTACCTCTACATGTGAGAAATTTATATTTTCAATTTCAGCAAAACAAAACAAATGGTCAAATGATTATGATTTTTTGGCATAAGAGATCTGGACATGACAAAAATATGCACATCGCGTCGGCAAGTGTCAGAGAGCAAGTTGCCTTTGATGACAACTGATGAGATTTTTACAAAATGTTTCAAAATTCGAAAATATCAGACATCTTACTGGAATATCAACATGAAAGCTCATTGGAGAGGTGTATGGGAATTTTGACTCCAAAGGCTGTTTTTGCGCTCAAATCCTACCAGCTTCCCTAGCAGGTTTGCCAATCAAATTATCATGCAATTGTCAAATTCTTGCCGTAAATTCTCTAAAATTTATCTTTTCATAAGGAAAATTAAGAAAGAAAAAGGCAAAAGTAGGCGGCAAACATAATAACTGTCAAATGGACATCAATTGTTAAAATTGAATATAGACCTCATTAGTTTAGTGATTCATGCATGCGATCTTACACTCACTCACTCACTCACTCACTCACTCACTCAGACAACCCTGATGACATTGTGTATTACGGGCTAACCTGTTAGCACAAAAACCGAAAGCACGAGATATTTCTCAAAAATCTGCAACTGAAATGTTTCCTCCAACAAAGCCAGGGTATAGAGCCTTAACCGGAGAACGAAATCAAGAAGATCGGGAGGCGCTGCATTCTAAACTACGTGTGTATGGAAAGTTCACCGGGCTCTGCTGGCTTTTAAGACCTGAACCAGAACTACAGAGGGATCTTCCTGTCCCAACAGTGGATGAACTTATTTTTTCTGAAGAGGTTCTGCACTTATCTTCTGCTACAGGACAACTGGAGCTTATCAGAAGAAAATTAAAGATCAAGAAGCAAATTGTTATGCAAGTCGGTACTTTATCTATTGGTCAGAGAAAGTACCCCTCCTGGCACTTGGTGAGGAAGGGATGTTTGACTGCGAGCAATTTTGGGGCTGTCATTAATGCCAAGGGGGTTACCCCATTGCTTCTTAAGTGTCTATTGGGAGAATACCGTTATGATATTTCACGTGTGAAGGCTATGGCATGGGCCATCACAAATGAGACCAAAGCAATCAAAGCATTGTTGCGACAGGGGTGTGGCTTGATGAATCAGGCGTCCTTGAGGCTTTCCCTGATGGTTTAGAGGGTTAAGACCACGTTTTTTGGGCAAAAGGTTCCTACACATTCAGAAATGAAACTATTGAGAAAGCCCTTTTTGTCTGGAGAAAAAGGAGGATGGATCATACTCACTCAAAAGCAATCATGTGTATTGACACACAGTGCAAGGGCAACTGTACTTACCCAAAATAAATTATTTTATCGCTTGGACAAATAATTGGCCTGTAATTATTGAAATTAAGAAGGATCTATCCGGGGAACCAAACCTCAACAAGCTCTGGCAATTTTATTTTAAACAAATTTTCCCCAAAGTTGAGAGGGAGAACTGTAGTTTCCACGGTTTAAGACATTTACAGTAGTAGGAATCTTGTCCCACGTTTCATCAGACAGTATAATTTTAATACTGAAACCATGACAAGTACAGCAAAGCACATGCAATGTACAGCAATGTTCAGTAGTGAAAACAAACAATTGAGCAATGCTCAGGGAGGATTAAAGTAACACCTTCCCGTTGAGAAAAACACATGGTTTCATACGAAGTTTCTTGAGTGCATGCGTTTGAAAATTTTCATTTTGGATTCTGAAAGCGCTCTTTTGGAAGAAGATTCTTCTTCTTCAGGCGGATTTTCCGAATTAAGGATGTTCACGCCCACTGCTACTG
>NC_090888.1:30983965-30998965 GCF_036669925.1 Montipora capricornis | reverse complement strand
AAAACGCATTTCTGTTCAGCCGTTTAGATCGCTCCTTCCTCAACCACTGAAGTAAAGATTTCCTGGAAAAAAAAAAAACACAAAACTGTTTTCTACAACGGTTTAATTCTACTTTACGTGAAAGTAAACGAAGTTCTGCAACACTGCCAAAACAATTAATTCAGCTTGGAAATACTTTGCAACAGGTTGTTTTCACAACATTTTTCTTATTAGCAACAAAATGGTTGGTAAAAACTGTTTCGTAGGGAAATTATGTTCTTAACTACCACTAATGGAATACGTCATCATGACGACATAATACTAATGTAAAACCATTTTTTCGTTGGTTGTGAACCTGAGCGAGTCACTGGGATTCGAACCACACAACTTTCATTGATGTAACACTCCTTACATGCAACAGAATAAAAGGTTTGATAACAGTGAAACGATTGCGACCGACGAAACATTCGAATCTTATCGGTAACTCCGGAAACCGGGACGGATAACACATTGATGGCAGACGAAGCCAAAAGCATACGGCGTACAGCCAAAGCGAGATTCACAAGGAAAAGAAATGAACTCCTTAAATCAATAGACGCGAATCAAGGACGCGAAATGGTTGAAGGTAATTACCTAAAGCTTACCGAGGCACGGGACATAGTAGAAGGTAAGCATGATTTGTACACGATGTTCTTAACCGATGAAGAACAAGAAGCCGCGGAAACATGGATTTTAGAATTACAGGAACTGTTTGCAGAAGCAAAGGCATACAAGATCAAGTATATTCAGAACGTAATTAGAGAAGAAAACAGTGCGCGCGAGGACACTATACGTCAAGAATCAACAAGGAAAGTGCGCACGGAAATTGAACGAATGACAGAAAAGGCTCTATTGAAGCGTGACACCGCGCAAGCAGTATTTGAAACATTGCATAGCAACACTACGCACGCTATTCAGTCCGACACGATTGCTATACCCTCATTAAAAAGGCTACTAACCCAGTTGGAAGACACATTTACAAATTGCAAACAAACGAACGAGATGTTTATAGATCTTGCAGAACACAACAAGGCCGCAACCGCCATAAAATGGGCCGCCGAAATACAGTGCTGATTCAACGAAATCATTGAACGAGTCTCGGCATACATCGTTGAGAAAGAGCCGAAACCAGTAGCACAAGAAACTTATGCACCCTTCAATCTTCAACTAGAAAAAATAAGAATGCCGCGATTTGAAGGCGAAATTCGCACCTATCCGCAATTCAAAAGAGACTTTCAAAGACAAGTCATGCCTCATCTTCGGAGCAATGACATCTCATACGTACTACGCTCATGCCTAGGCAATGAACCAGCGAACACCGTGAAAAGCATCGACGACGACACCACAGAAATGTGGAAAAGATTAGACGAGAAATACGGAGACCCTTCAAAAGTGGCAGACTTCATTATCGACGGAATACGTAGAACCAGAATGATCAGAGATGGAGAAGAAAAGAGATTCACTGAATTTGTTGAAATCATAGAAGACGGTTACAGAGACCTCAGACAATTGGGTTTGGAAGCAGAAATAACAACCACGAGCTCAGTAAGCATCATCGAGAAAAAGCTGCCCCCAGACATACGACGAAAATGGGCCAAAATAGTTAGCGGAGAAAACAGCACTGTCAACAAATTCGATAAATTTCCATCTCTTCTCAAGTTTTTACAGAACCAGCGTGGAGCAATTGAATATGATAATGCCTCACTGAGAGCGCCATTAGTACCATCGAAGGCCGTAATTCATCATACCATAGCCAAGGATGAAACTGATTTTAAGAGTCAAAGAACGACGCAGAGAAGATGCTTGATCCATGATGATGCAAAACATTCAACAGAAGATTGCAGAGTCTACTTATCAAAACCCATAAGCGATAAAATAGCACTCCTAAGAGAGAAGGGAGCCTGCTGGTCTTGTTTAAAATCGGGTCATCGAATGCAAAGTTGCAAAACTAAGAAAACATGCAACATCGGTAACTGCTCGTCACAACACCACAAATCTTTACACGAAGATCAACGAAGAACATCTCCTACACCCGCAAATATAGCCAGCGCCTCCAGACAAGCCAGCATATGTAGTAACATCGAAGACACATGCCTCCTTCAAATACAAAGAATCAGAACGAAAAGAGGATGGGCCAACGTTATGTGGGACTCTGCGGCATCTTTATGCTTTATCACTAACAATAAGGCCAAAGAAGAACGCCTTAAAGGGACAGCTGTGAATTTGTCGATCGTAAAAATTGGTGGTCAGTACAAAACGATCAGAACAGTCGAGTACAAACTTTCCTTGCTTGACAAACAAGGGAAAATCGTGGAATTCGAAGTATATGGTACAGACAAGATTACGTCCAACATCGAGAGGATAAACATGGACGGAGTGACACACCTATTCAACAATGTAGCGCAAGACGAACTTCAGCGACCCACCGGACCTGTTGATGTTCTAATAGGCTATGAATATGCCGCCTATCACCCTGTCAGAGAGCAATGTGTCGAACAACTATTACTGCTGAAGAACCGATTTGGGCGATGCGTCAGCAGGACACATTCGTTAATCGAAAATTTGAACACGAGACACGAACTTCACTATGCTACAGTGAATCACAGTTTCAAAGTCAAGATAGACGATTTCTACAACATTGAGAATCTAGGCGTTGAGTGCAACCCACGTTGTGGTAGCTGCAAGTGCGGCAAATGCGCAATAGGCAGCAAAGACTACACTATCAAATAAGAAAGGGAGCTAGCATTGATCGAGAAAAATCTCTCGTATGACAAACAAACTAACCGATGGATCGCAGAGTATCCGTGGATTAAAGATCCGATGGATCTGCCAGATAATCGTAAAGTTGCATTAGCAATGCTCGCCTCTACTGAAAGGAGACTCGCAAAGACTCCGGTACATGCTACAGTGTTCGACAATCAAGTCAAGGATATGGTGAACAGAGAAGTAGCACGCAAACTTTCTAAAGACGAGATAGACAATTACAAAGGCCCTGTACACTACATCTCCCTTCATGAGGTTCTGAAACCAGATTCCAAATCGACCCCTGTGAGAATAGTCTTCAATAGTAGCGCGAACTACATGAGCCATGTCCTGAATGACTACTGGGCCAAAGGACCAGATCTTCTCAACAATTTGTTTGGAGTACTAATACGATTTCGAGAAAACGAAGTAGCATTCATAGGAGACATCAGCAAAATGTACCATACCGTCAAAACAACTTTGATTGATCAACACACGCACAGATTCTTGTGGCGAAATATGGACGTGTCGAAGGAACCGGATACTTACGTTATACAAAGAGTATCTTTCGGAGATAAGCCTTTGGGAACGATCGCAATATTGCCACTTCGCAAGACAGCCAAAATGGGGAGTCAAGATTATCCCGCCGCAGCAAAGATCATACAAAGTAATACGTATATGGACGATATAATCGAAAGTACAAAGGACCTGCAAACAGCAAAGAAGCTTACCGAAGATATAGAGAAACTGATTAGCAAAGGCGGATTCAAACTCAAAGAATGGATATTATCACACAGCACGGAGAGTTGAGAGGAGACATTCGTACCAAACGAACCAAATGTTTTCTCCGAAAAGGTACTTGGAGTGATATGGGACCCAGACCACGATCAATTACGCTTTAAGGCGAAGTTGAATCTGTACCTAAAGAAAGAAGAGAATAGACAGCAATGGTTGATATTCTTTAATGAATTACCCGAGATGAATCATGTCAGATTTAAGAGATGCATGAAACCGTCAGATGCAGTTGGTGATCCATCTCTTGTCATCTTCAGCGATGCCTTGAATGACGCTTACGGATCCTGTGCTTATGCAAGGTGGCCACGACAAGGTGGAGGATTTGCAAGTAACCTGATTGTATCTAAAAATCGTCTTGCCCCACTCAAAACAATGTCCATTGACAAAATTGAGCTGTGTGGGGCGGTATTAAACAAGCGACTCAAGTCTTTTGTCGATAAAGAATGTAGATACAGCTTTCAAAAATGTTATCACATAGTCGACTCTCAGATAGTGCATTGCATGACTCAGAAAAATTCTTATGGCTTCAATACTTTCCCTGCTACACGAGTCGGTGAAATCCAAGAAGGTACTAACGTAGAAGATTGGTACTGGTGTGAAAGTGAACACAACATCGCAGACTGGTTTTGGATGCGAGAGGCACAAAAAACGATGGATAAACATGTAAAAGACATGTATAAGCGTTTATGTCCTCGTATACGAAGCGATGGGATATATGTAATAAGTGGTCGTGGGGAGAAATGGATGGAAATGAGCTACAGTAAAGGAGACGTCATACTTCTCCCATACCAACATCGATTATCCAAACTCTATTCAAGACACGTTCATGAGAAAGGGCACCACGGTGTTTTGACTACCACCAGCAAAATTCGCTCAAAGTTCTGGATAACTAAGTTACTCAAACTAGTTAAATCCATCAAGCTCAACTGTATTGTGGGCAAAAGATTAGACAAGAAACTGTCAGAACAAGTAATGGGAAATCTTCCTATAGAAAGGCTTAAACCAGCTCCTCCATGGTATTCCACATCCATTGACCTATTTCGTCCTTTCACAATTCGTGATGAAGTTAAGAAACGAACCACATCTAAAGCGTATGGAGTCATCTTCACTTGTTTAGCAACGAGAGCTGTTCACCTGGACCTGGCACCAGACTACAGTACAGAGACGTTTTTGATGGTACTGAGAAAATTTGCGTCATTGAGGGGATATCCATGTAAGATATATTCTGAAAATGGTCCACAGCTCGTCGCAGCTAACCGAGAATTACAAAGTGTCACAAAGTCATGGGAATGGGAACAATTGAAGAACTTTGGAGTTATGGAGGGATTTCAATGGAACTTTACACCTGCTGAGGCACCATGGCAAAATGGAGCATCAGAATCTCTTATTAAATCTGTTAAGAGAGCGCTTACAGCCATTATTGGAGAAAGTATTCTGACATTCTCCGAACTTCAAACTGTATTCTACGAAGTCGCCAACCTCGTTAACGAAAGGCCTATAGGCAGACACCCAACATCACCCGACGATGGCTCATATTTATGCCCGAATGACCTTCTGTTAGGCAGATCAACCACGCGAGTACCTAGTGGTCCTTTCAAGGAATCTACAACTCCAAAACACCGTTTTGAATTTATCCAACATATAATAGATGGCTTCTGGAAGAAATGGACCAGAACATATTTTCCAGATTTAATTGTGAGGCAAAAATGGCATACAGCCCACCGTAATCTGAACTCTGGAGATGTTGTCCTAATTCAGGATTCCAATCTGGTTAGAGGCCAGTGGCGCCTTGGGATTGTATCGAGAACATTCCCAGGGACCAATGGAAACGTGCGAAGGGTACAAGTAAAGTATAAAAATCCAAAACCTGGCGAACCTGTTACCAAATATGACTGCAAAGGCTACGTCACCATTGAACGAACTGTTCACCGTCTGGTGGTGCTACTACCTAAGGAAGAACATGTGACCTTCTGAAGATTTATGAACTCTTACTAATCAGTGTTAACCTAACTGTTTTCTGAACACTTATGTTTTCTGAACACTTAGTAGTATCAAAGAATCCGCGTATCCGCTTTCGAGGAGAGGGAGTGTTTTGTTGGGAAATTATGTTCTTAACTACCACTAATGGAATACGTCATCATGACGACATAATACTAATGTAAAACCATTTTTTCGTTGGTTGTGAACCTGAGCGAGTCACTGGGATTCGAACCACACAACTTTCATTGATGTAACACTCCTTACATGCAACGGAATAAAAGGTTTGATAACAGTGAAACGATCGCGACCGATGAAACAAAAACCGGACTATCTTTTATGCATGTTGTTTTTAGAAGTGGAAGTTTTTCCGAGTGAAAGCGATGAGCTTTCACAGCAGCTGCCATCCACTACTGTATCCCGTACACAGGAATTGGGATCTTCTGTCCTGAGCGGGTCAGTTTTGAGTGGCCCTGCTCTAGTAAGCGCTAAGGCAACATCACCTTCTGGTTCTCCACAACTATCAGAAGATGACACAAACAAAATCATTGAAAATTTGTTTACGCCGGCACAAAGAAATAAAATGCATAACCTCTATAGATGGCTGTACTGGCATTTCAAAAGAGGAGCTGGATCGATTAAAGATGACAAAAAAGAGAGATTGCTTCCAGCATGAGTGGTTGTTCAGGAAAGAGACAAGCTTTTGTTCACAGACTGGAATCTGGTGTCTTGTTTATGTAGAAAGTGAAGGCATGTACTGCCTTCTTTGCTATAAACATAAAAGCAAGTCAGCCCAGAACAAAAGCAAAACATTCTCAAATGGGCCATCCACTAGGTTCAAATGGAATGCAGTAACCGAACACATGACCAGTGCTAAACACAAAACAACAATGAAGAATGAGCTGCTAAATCGGGTTTTCCACTTTCAAAAACAGGTGGATGAAAAGGAGAGTACGAAAGAAACTTTTCACGCCATGTATTGGCTTGTCAAGGAGTCCATAGTCAACAGAAAGATAACATCTCTCCTCGAGCTGATGGAGCATTTAGGTCTTGAAGAGCTGAAGTATTTTACTAATAGATCTCGGGGATCACTTCGAGAAATATTTTTAATGATAGAAAACACAGCACGAGCGCAAATATGCGAGAAACTTCAGGAGCAGACAGTTTATGGCCTGTTGGTAGACGATGTGGCAGATATCAGCAATGAAGAGCAGATGCTTGCATTAGTACTTTGATGTGGAGTTGGGGAGACTTCAGTGCAAGTTCTTACTTACAGCCAATGTTCTTGAAAAGGCCTCAAGTGCTGATGCAGCAACGTTACATGGTATCATCACTGACCATCTCGACATCTTGAAGATTCCTTTGAAGACCTTAAGGGGCTTGCAACACATGGGGCAAGTGTGATGACTGGTAAAACTAGATGGCTAGCAGCACTGCTAAAGAACGATGCCTTGTCACATGCCTTGTGGCAGTTCACTGTGTATGCCACAGGTTAGCTCTTGCCTGCACAGACACTAATGAGGAACTACAAGTGATAAAAGATGTCCAGACAGAAGTCACACAGCTGTGGAAAATTTTTGAGAACTCTCCAAACAAGCTTGCAGCCTACCTCAAAGTACAGGAGGAGATGAAAAAAGTATCCCTTGATGCCAAGGCAAGTAGGAAAATTGGCAAAAGGTTAAAGAAGGCTTGCAAAACACACTGGGTATCTTTTCACAGTGTCATAAATGCAGTGTGTTCCGACCTCCCCTCCATTCTCCAAACATTATGCCACTTGAAGACTGATCCATCTTGCCATGGTCTTTTGAAGAGGCTGGTGAGAGCAAAGAAAGTGGGTACCAACTATATCCTCCATGGCGTTCTCCCAGTCCTGAGTGACCTTAGCAAAGTTTTCCAGCAAGGTATGATCAACTTTGCCCACATAAACCCATCCATCTCGGCCTGCAAGGAGAAGCTTTTGGCACTTGCCACAAAGAAGGTTCCAATAAAGAAGCTACAAAATGATTTAGCTGAAGGAGGATTCTTGGCCATCACTGACATTAAGTACTCAAGGAGAGACATTGAGTATCTTGAAAGTCTATTAGAAAAGTATGTGAACATACATTAAGTGCTTTATTATATATTTAGACTTTCCCTTAAACAGAACAGGCACTAGTGAGAGCATGGGAGATTTCTTTCTGCTTAACCTCCAAAAGACGCCTGGAGTAAGAGTGAATGCTGCTCTCAGATTTGTGTCCTGAAACATGCATCATGTGGCGAGCCTCAAAATTGCACTCATCCAGGAGCGACACAGCCATTGCCCGAACACAGTGATTAGTATACTGTACTTTTGTGAAAGTTGGAGCTCTTTAGCAATTGAACTCATGAAAGTTCCTAGCGTATTTTTCCCGAGGGGCACATTACAATACCAGACTTCATCAGAATGACTAAAATTTTCTGTCGCTCGCGTCCTTTGCCACAAGCATGACAGTGCTGGATTTAGCTTACATAGATAAAGTTCCAAAGTTTTAACTGGATAGTAGGGACTCTCTGGTCTTCCATACATACATCCTTTCCCTAGAGAATCATCTGGTTGATCGTTCCGTTTTTGTCCAGTTCATCAAAAAATTGATAAACAAACTTTTTCCCAGCTGCGTCAACCTGCACAGCAAAAGATTCTTTCGTGAGGAGTCAGAGATTTTCTCTGCCACGGCAAATGAGGAGGAACATAATATTAAACCACACCACACAGGAAAAAATTCTGAGATTCCAAGCTGGATTATTATTGGAAAACATACAAAATAAACTACCCAATATTGGAATACTTTATGATTTCTCAAGTGAAAGGACGTTTTTTGGAATAGCATTGGTAAATCAATGAATTGACAAACCAAGTTGGTTTTTTGATGGTAGTTTATTGGAATATTATATTTAATCTGTAATAGTTCGATACAAATACCATAAAACAAAACTTGGGTTTTTACATGAAAGATAAATCAGTAATTTACCAACATAACTTCAAGTTAGTTTTGATGGTAACTTATTGAAAAATCACCCTTATTACATGATGTTCCAATAAAATTCTTAAAACAAGACCTGGATTTTATGTGAATGATAAACCAGTAATTTACCAATACAACTCCCAGTTAGTTTTGATGGTAACTTATTGGAAAATCACCCTTATTACATGATGTTCCAATAAAATTCTTGAAACCAGACGTGGATTTTGATGTGAATGATAAACCAGTAATTTACCCATACAACTCCAAGTTAGATTTGATGGTAATATATTGGAAAATCACTCCTATTACATGATACTCCGATAAAAATTGTAAAACCAGAATTACATTGTCATCTGAATGACAAACTAGTAATTTACCAAAACAACTCGAATTGCAATTTATCACAAAATCACTTCCAGCTTGCATCAATAAGAGAACATGGTAAGCATTATCGTTAGTTTAGTTCACTCAATTTCAAACAGCCAGTGTTTCGTTTTGGCTTGGTTTCTCCTTAATAATTTCAAAACAATTTGATTAAAAATATCCATAGTTACATTTCTGCGTAGCATCCACAAACATCTTTCCCTTCAATCTAACCTTGTTCCCAAAGCAAAAAACAGATAGACAAGAAAGAAAAGAACCGCAACATTCAGTACAAACGCCATAACAAGTCCGCAGGGTACGTGTGGGATCTGGTGAGCATAAAGGGAATCAGGGGATCTGGGAATGGGAAAGTAAACACGCCAAATCACAAACGTCACTTCTGACTGGTAAAGTTCGATTATGAGCCCTGTCTATTTCCTTTATTTTTGCTATGCCTGAAAACAGTGAGGCAGTGTCTTCACAAAACCCAGGTAAATATAATTTTGAATTGCTTGGTATGTTAGAGTGTGCGTTTATGAGGATATAATTAGCTTTTTGGTGCCTTCAGAAACCATTTTTGGCGGCATGAGTAGCTTGTTTAGCTAGTCATTAGACAGTATAGCCTAATGCTTACGAAGGGTTTCTTTTAATGATAAGCGGAGCCTTTAAAGGAGAACTGAAGCCAAAATTCAATACTTTTTTATATTGTAGTTTTAAGAAGTCTAAGACATTTAAAATCAAGTTTCGGTGGTTATTTGTGGCTGTTGCATTTCTTTTCTTCGATAATTTGGTTTGATTTGGTTTGAGTTTTTCCTGCTTTTGAGCTGAAACACTGTGGGCTCGTAATTATTGTCAGCGGCTTGTAGCAGTAAGTTGTGACGTATGATATGGGGAAGCTTATTTATTCCCAACAGACTGCAACACAAATCCTTGTACTTTCTGGGCATTTATTCACCTATTCATTGCCCACTTGATCGTTACCATGAGCGTACAACCGTTTCTTTTTGAGCTTACATATCCTCCTGGTGAAGAACCGAGCGACTCACAAGGGGAAGACGAGGAAGAAGGAGGTGAACTTGACGAAAATGGTTTGCGAATCGGTTCGACACAATGGTGTATTTGCTGGGGTTGTGAAGCAATGCCTACTAATGACGAATGTGTATGTTGACATGAACTTGAGGAGCTCAATCAAAAGTTCAATGAATCAGGTTTGATTTTCTTGCCTCTATTCCTTTTCTAATGCTCGGTCGTTAAACAGCGAGATGGAGATGTTCTAAATACGGCACTTGTGGCAATTCATAACGCACGCTGTAATCCCTTGCCGGATCCCATCGTAAACAAGCAAGTATGCCTTCTGTAGTGTCAGTTTCATTTGTTTTTTCCCCAACCTCAGTTATCGTGCACTGAAGTGATGGTAATGGTTTCCCATTCGATTTGTAGAACATGGCGATTAGCAGCATATCGTCAGTTCACCTGGTGGGTTCATGGTGTATTGGGGAAGAAAAACCGGCGAGTGATTCCAGCGTGCGTGAACTATGAAGGTTTCAAGGCACCAGAACTGGACCTGAATTAATTACAAACAATCTTAAAGTTTGCATGATCATGAAAACTGAGCCGACTTGTCAAGTTTTTGATTTAGCTCCTTGCGTTCTTGAAAGAGAATTTAAGATACTTTCGTTGGCAGAAAACATAGCTCCCCAACCGCCTAATCTCTTACCCCTCTCTTCCGAGTTGATTCTTTATTCACATCTTATTTCAAGTTTTCATGGTATGTGACATTATTTATACAATACAATAAATTGTACTTTCCCTAGTTCGTGTATTCATAAGTACTGTAGTGAGACAAAGAATACCATTTGGTACCATACATTTCTACTTGTACTTCTACTTTTAAAATCTACATCTTTCCATACAATAAAATGCAACTCAGGATATTGCGGTTTCATTATAACACCTTGCGATAAACCCTGTCTGATGAAGCAATTCCATGTAAAATGACAGTTTTTTGATTGAATTAAAGTGTTGATTTTTATGCAATCTGCATTTGTCGAATAATGAAATGTGCATTTTATTTTAATTGTTTGAAAATCTTGTGGTAAGATTAGTAATAACATCTGCTCTGAGAGGCATAGGTTTGCTAGCGATATTTTTGGGAATGTGTGGGGCTGTGAGTGTTGCACTACTGAACCAGAACAGCATTATCAGGATCTATGTCTACTGATTCGGTTGGTGTACATTCACTTGGTTGAGGTTCATTAAATCCAGCAGGTGAGTCCAGTGATATGGGACAAGCATTACTAACAGAGGCAAGATACTGCAAACAAAACAGTATACACATATCTGTATAGCCATACATTCAATTATTCATGTGTTGCTCACTTTTAGTAAGAGTAGGAGAAGAGGAATGGAAATACAGTACAGTCAAAGCTTTGGGTATTTAAACAGAAAAGTCTTCATTTAATTTTTTTAGAATTAAATTTCAGTTGATTTGTGGAACAATTGAATACAAGGGAAGAATACAAGTTAACTCGTCTTTTTAAATAACACATTTTAAATAATCAAATCTTCTTTTTTGCTGTTGTTGTTGCTACACATCTCATGGTGGTATATTTAGGAGTCATGCAACCTCAGGGGGAATGTATGGAGGCTTGAATACACGAAATTGAAACAGCTCCGTCATATATTAGCCCTTCAGTGTGATAGCTGATAAGACAAAGGTCTTACCTCTTGTCTGGTTTTCTCCAAAGAACGTCTTTCAGACAATAGTCTTGGTTTTTTTGGGTGGTGGTCTATGTGAGAATATTGAGGGTCAAGATGGCTTTTACTTTGGAGCCGAGTAGTTCTGCCTTTAAGTCACGCTCGTAACAATCGGGTGTGAAATGTTCCGAACACAACCTTGAGTGTTTAGAAATGACGGGATCAGCACGGGAGATTCTTGCCAACCACTGTTCCCTGATAGATGGCTCACTTGGAAAACAATGATACAATATACAAGTTGAAAACCGTGAGTCATTCAGTTGCAGTCAAAGGCTGCGCAATACACCATGATGAGACCGAGAGATGTGAATTGATGCACTACAGCTAAGGAGTCTTCATTTATACAGGTTCCTTATGTAAGACCGGAAAATATACTGCGTAAATTTAAGGTTAACCAAAATCCATTGTAGATTGCAAAATTTTATTTCCTCTGTTATCATCTGACGTCGGGCATCATGGAGACCTACAAGGCGTGATCTTAGCACTTCAATCATAACTCGCTTTACTCTGCAAAACAAAGCGGATCTGCGGAATAACAACGTGCAGGATCAGGAAAAAAAAACATGTACCGTAAACATCCATGTATAAGCCGCATCCGTAGATAAGCCGCACCCTGAATTTAGAAGCGCAGATTTTGGAAAAAAATGTAATACAATAAAGTTTGAAGTTCTAGTAAAGTTCTATTGCTATAAACCAACAAGGACAAACAATCAAGGTTTCACCATGAAGTTGAAATTCCTTCAATATTGAAACAAAACGAACGAGTGCTTAGTAGCCAAGCTTTAAATGTGTGGAGGAGTCTGAGCAAGGGCCAGGGCCTGGGTATCATGACCACATCGATAAAGATGTAACTGCAATAGGCGAAAAAATTCATGCAGAACAGGAGCTTGATAATGCAGTCGACAAATTTGCCAAGAAGGTGGTCAAGGACAACGAAACAGTCGGCCATTTACCTCGTGAGTACTCGCGAATTTTATGGTATTTTATCGCACGTGGCGGAAAGATATGCATGGAAGTGACCGGCCGAAGACGTCACTGGAAACAGCTGTGCGGAGGAATGGAGATTCCTTGTAGGTTGGTGTTTACTTGCTCGAGTAAAGCGAAAATAAATTGCTTGAAAGAACTCTTGGAGAGCAAGATTCGCCGATAAACACTCGAAGACACAAACGGCTCCTTTAGGAGCCACCACTCATTAAAAAGTCAATGAACAACAGCAACGTGCTCTCAGTTTCTTTTATGCTTTTTTACTGAGATCTTTAGAAGTTGTATGAACTCCAAACACAGATGTATCCATGGATAAGCCGCACCCTTGATTTATGCCTTCAATTTTGTGAAAAACAGTGTGGCTTATACATGGACGTTTACGGTATATTCTGCAAAATGTACATATGCTTTCTGTTAATGGTCCAAAAGAGTAAACACATGACATTTTCAGCACGTTTGCTGAATGTTTTGCAATCACTTGGCTGATAAGCTTATGTTCATATTTTCTACATTCGATTCCCAATGTGGGCGAGTGAGATCTGTTAATTGAAAATGGACTTAACTTTCACAATACCTAAAGGAGTTGAATATTACTTGTGGACCCTCTAGCCGTCTTTCCCTTAGCAAAATTTGTTTCTTTTCCTTGTACCTCGCCGCACTTGCATGCAAGGCTCTCTTGCTGTTTACTTTCTTCTTCATATCATACGTCATAAGCTTCAATACGAACCGCTGACACAAGCTTTCCGAGCCGCCGCACAAGAACCAAATAAGCAGTAAAAACCTTAGATTTTTGACATGAAAAAAATTGTTTGAGAGGAAAAAAAATAGCGAGCATTGTTTCATATGGTATAATAATTAAATATAAATAACAAAAACGTGCTTGAAATTTTGGCTTCAGAAAATGAGACGATTAGAAAGCGGTGGAAATTGAAGTTGTACACTGAGCCACACTGAGAGGCTGTTGCTTTCGATTCCAGATTCATTTGTTTGGTAAACACTATTCGCATTCCACACTGCTCACTCCCAGGTAGCCCTCCTTGTCATTTTTTCTCTTTTTATAATCAGCTAACAGATGGCTATCATTTTGACTCGGGGATTTTGAGGTACTACTGTAACAGTTCCTTGTAAGGAATACTACTTAAATTCCATTTAGTTTATAGCAATTTGGGAATGGAACCTAAGCATTCTCTTGTTTTTTTTACAGAAATCTAGCACATCTGCAAAGAGGGCTCTCTCACGTTAAGAAGCAGATTCAATTTAGAGCATTAGTAAGTAAAGGATATGGAAACAGCCAGCCAGTTGTGATCTTTTAACGACAGTGCAAGCATTATTACACATCAAGTTTTATTATTTTTTGACCAGATTTCAAACATATGCTATCTGAACACTTATTTATCTTCTCAATGACCCGACTTGTTGCTTTTCTTTTTTTCTTTGAGGTGAAACAGATGCAGAAAAACCTAGTCTTGATGAAACTTGCAGATGTGGAGGCGTTGATGACAAATCCCTGTTATTGGACTACAGTGCACAAATCAGCTGTGCAGTTTACTTCAAAGTGGCAACCTTCAGAAATTTAAGTGTCAAAAAGCACCTTGCCCTGGCCGTGAAAGAGCTTAACATCAAGCATCGAGGGAATCGAAAACATGAATTGGAAAAGAAAATCTTCTGGTTTAACTTCATTCCAATATGCCAGGAATGTAACAACAGCGTTCTTAGTTGCTTTTGTCATATTTTCAGAATCTTTACCCTCGACTAAGTTCTGTATTTCTTCCTCTGATAATCTTGAAAAGCGTTTTCTTTTAGCCTCACTGGGTTCCATTATCGATCATCGCTGTTAAAACTGAAAACTGGCAGTGCAGGTCCGCCCCCGTCAATCAAGCTGACGTGAGGATGTGCTGAAGATCATGCCATTTCGAGGTTAGTCATGCACTGATCACATGCTGCTGTATTCAGCACATGGTCAAATACTGCGCAATTGTATCCCGGTCGGGATACATTTGAATTTGATCAGGGGCATGTGACCAAGAATCAACCAATCACAGCGCTCGTTTTGTTGAGTGAAAGTCTAGGTATATAGCAAATCTTGTTGTACAATAGCTACCAACTAACCTGCAATTGCAGACACATACTGTATGGCCCTGAATTCCGATGCTGAATAGGAAAATTTACCTAATGGTTATTAAGCATAGTATATCAGCAGTACATGAAGGCATAACTCTGGCTAAACATTCCAATAGGCAGCACCTGTCGACTTAAACGAGGATGAGAAGTCAAACTGTACTGCATGTACAAACAAATAACAGATTGTAAAGCCAGACTAAATCTCAGTCGGAAACTGGAAGAAATACATGTACCAATCACAGCAGAGCTGAGGCACGCAAAG
>NC_090888.1:30966465-30971465 GCF_036669925.1 Montipora capricornis | reverse complement strand
TTGGTCTTATTCAAAGCATGCCAATGTGAATGTGTTATCTTTCGAGTTAATTCACTGTTCGTAATGCATGCCCTTTAAAGGCTCCAAACTTTGAACATAAAATCACTCTGTACACGGAGAAATGAAAAAGGAAGCTTTTATTCCAATGTATTGAATAGATTGTGAGAAATACTAATCAACGGATTACCTTGTTTGATGCTCTCATAATCGGCCTTATTCCAAAAGGAACATGATGCATTACTCTTGAAAACTACACACTCCAAGTCAGCACTTAATCCTTTCAATAAACTCCAGTATCTGCGGAATCTTGCTCAATTAAAATGAATCCGTAGAAAGATTGTCATCCTCCGCCATCTTGGATAACACGTGAGCGACCGGACTGGAAACTAGTGATTTTGTTTTGGTCAGTAGTCAGCGGTAACCAGTCCAGGTCATACATGAAGTACTTACCAGCTCTTACAGGTTTTGGGCGGTTTCATTCAAATGTTTGTATCTACGATGACGCTTTTGTGGAGACGATTTCTTTGTTAGTTTTACTCTTTAAATGCTGATCCAGGCAAGGAAATGCTCACAACAACTCAAGTAAAAAGGTAAGCGTTAACTTCAAGCGAATAACATTTGATTTGATGCCTTATTGTCTTCAAAATGAGGAACGATTTACATGCATGTAGAATTCACATTTTCACACCTTCGACTCAATTTGTGAAGCAAGGAGACTCAATTTGGCTTACATGCTATAGCCCTGTTAAAAAAAATAGTAAACCTTTAACAAGAATAATGAAGTTAGATCAACTGGTGAAGCAAATGATTTTGAAAAAAAGTTCTCATACGGCAAGTGACATGTATGCGATTGACAATGGATTCCTTCTCGTAAAAATGCTAATTTCTGTCACTTTAACTATTGTAATCAATGCAGAAAATGCCTGAGAAAGCTATTATGGAAGTAGACTAATAGAAATAATCAGTGATTTAAAGGAATCACTACATGCATCATTGAAGTATATGTACTGTTTTTTTTTTTAGTTGCCAAGAAAGAGTATAAAGAGACACTTCTGAAAAAAATTCTTTGATGGGACAGCAGGGAAAGCTCCGTTACAGCAGATAAAAATGCTAAATAGCAGCCAATTCTGTCTCCTCAACCAGTTATGGTTTGATGTATTTGGGGATCTCTCTTTGCAGACTTGTTATAGTTCTGTGGTTTATCTCTATATATCTCTATATTAAATATATGTATATCATAACATACCATTTACATATGGTCATTACATAGGATTTATATAGATTACACATAGTGTCTGGTTCTACAAGGGTGCAGAACACGAATGTGACAACTAATAAAGCCGCATTCACACACTTCATTGTTAAGCTAGTGAGTAAATGACATCACTTTCTCCTTGATCTAGATAACTGAAAGATCGATTGGATTGTGATAAGAAACATCTTGAATATTGACATTTACTCATGAGAAAATGTATGCAGACATGTTAATTGTATTATTGAGAAATGTGATGGTTCTTGATTGCGAGAAACTAACTTCTCACAAATTTCCATACTTCTTATCTTTCCGAATGTATTCGAGTCAGGTGTGGTGACAAAGTTTTTGATAGGACCTGGTCAGATATGTACGCAAATCTATGAATCAAAAATGTTTGGACAAACTGAAAGAATACTGAAAATTATCTCCATCAACATCATTGACAGATTAATTCAAACCAATTTAATTTTGTTTTAAATTTACAAGTATTTAATTACCAACATTGTAATACCAGTTTTTTGTTTTAATTTCTTTCAAAATCCCATTTTCTATTTGCTATATATGAAGCACGATTGAGATTGTGTAGTTTATATTATCTGTGAGAAGAACATTGGATGTACAATTCAAGCATCACTGCCATCTCGTAATATGATTGTACAGTTTGTTCTGTCTGCATAATCTGTTTATTTGTAATGTAAGACTTCTTTGCAAGAATAAAGACATGTTTGCTGTCGGCTTTTGACTCCACATTATTGTGAGAAAAAAATGAGAAAATATAAGTGCATGCAGTCTTATTATAGCGACAAGATTCAGCTTACTTTCATAACTTAAAAGGTCTCAACAGGATACTTTGACCTAGCTTGGACATTGTATATCACCTCCAAAGAAATTCCTACAAGTGGATAGTTGCATTCTTAAGAAATTTGTCGATCTCTAATACCTTGAAAAGCTTGCCATGACATGGTTTGGATTGAGAATAAGAACATGTAAATTGGTTTGTACTAGCTTAATTGGACAGTTTAAAAAATATATATATAATCTAAATTTGATAGGATCCTAAACAAGCCCCTAAAATACTCTTTAGGATCCCAAAATGCTGCATAAAATCCTTTAAAAGATCCTGCAATAACAAGCTGGGATCCTGGGTTGAATCCTAATCAGGATCCTGCTTAAGATCTTGTTTAGGATCTTGCAGGATCTTACAAGATCCTAAAGGATCCTGTTTAAGATCCTGTAGGATCCTACAGGATCCTACAGGATCTTAAGTAAGATCTTGTGAAGGATCTTATGTAGGATCTTACAGGATCTTATCTCAGGATCCTGTTAAGATCCTGTTAGGATCTTACAAAAGATCCTACATAGGATTATTACCAGGGAGACGATGTTCTGCAGACCTGCGTGACACCCAGCCGAATACAAAGTCTTCGAGCTGTACTTGAAAAGGAAGACACTCGACATCAATGCGGTGTGAGGCTGCCCCGCTGTTTTTTAGCAAAGACGAATTGAGCAAAGGCAATACACACGCAAGTCACAAAAAGCAGTCTTCAGATAGTTGCAAGTTAAATTCATTAAAACTCTTAGTCTTTAAAGTTTCCTCTGGAGTCGGACGAAAAAAAGGAGAAACAGTGGAGGTTTATCAAAACAAAAATAAATGCCAGGTGTCGTGCGAGTAGCTTCTCTCATAGGGATATTTAATACCGTAATATTATACACTGATTGTTGATTAACATTTTCACAATCTTTTAGCTTTTTTCGTAAGTGATTGTTATGATTACAGTAAGAAAACATGAAATTTGAACTTTAAGTAGAATCGATAGCCGTGCTAGTTAAGCTGTGTGCTCTGCTTCCGAGTAGATAATTATGAATGCCGCAATCGAAAAGTCACATGCAACTGTAGTAAATAAATGTTTTTGGATTTTATGCATTCTAGTTATTTTGTCAAACCCTATGAAGGCCTTTAATTCTGTGTGGCTTACTTCATGAAAACGGGCAGTGCGCTCGGAGGTATTCAACGGGCATAACTACGTTTCAGTTACCATTAATTCCCATAGATCATCTCCTATGAAAACTAAGAAAAATATCTAATTCATTACGATTATCTAAAACAAAGTAAATGCCAGTGGCTGCCACAAAATCTGGAACTTGAATATTATAGAGCTGGTCATTTCCAGTGAGCTTTTTTCTTCAGCATCGGTGTCATCATTTGCGCCTTGGCTGTCAATGTCTTCTTCGCCACTTTTAAAGCCAAATCAAAATTGCTATCACTAGTATCCCTCTTCTTAAAGGAAAACTATAAAAGTTTGCTGGTTAGGCTTACGCTTCCTCCAACAGTTAACAGCTTTCAGGTATTCTATTCAATAACCGTCTAACGCCTCTAGCCATTCACTAGTTGACCATCTAACGCTTTAAGCTGCTTCCGAAGCGCTGGTTAGTCGAACTAACTTAACCGTTAAACGCTTGCAGCAATGCGTTAGCATGACTTTGCAAACCGTTAGCAGTGACTTTAAAAGCGTTAGCATACCATTAGCTTCCATTACCCATCAAGTTTGTTTGTGACACAATGCGTTGTTTCGCCCCTGGTCAATCTTACGAAGGATCAAGTTGGAAAGCTTGCAAATATTGGTATTTCTGCTGCCGCGGGAGAAATGAATATGTGATAAACGAACCCCAAAGGACATCTGTGGGAGGCTACTTTAGACCCTGAGAAATTTTGCAGACTGCCGCTGCAAGAAGATGGGCTTCATGTGTTGGGCATTTAAAATCGTTGACTTAAATTCTTATCAAAGAGAAACTGGAGCGTATCAGTTTCATGATTTGGCTTAAATGTTTGTGGCGCTTCACAGAATAAGTACATTAGAAATCGTATGGTTGAAACAATTTGCTCCCGTACGCGTGCGATTCAAACCTATTTGTGGCATTCACTTGGGATTGACATAACATTTACATTTCTTGTTGTTGTTGTTTCTTGAGTTGTTTCTTTTGAATAACCCCATTTCTTGCAGTCCTTTGGTTGAACTGATTTAAGGTTTGCTTTATTTTTCAAATTAAAAAAAACAATGAGTACGAACGATTGGTTCGCAACATAAAAACATTAAATCAATTTTGAGAAACGATCATTACCAAAAGCAGCCTGAAAATTTCAAGCTTACCTAAACGTAATGGATTTTTTCAAGCTTTCTTCTCGCTACTGTCCTAGATGCGTTCATTGTGCTTAAAGGTAATGGTTCTCGTGCAGTTCAAATCAACTACACAGTTCAACAGTTCAAAATTACACACTCGCAGTACTTTAATATTTGTATTGGTATTTATATATTTCCATGGTGCTCAATTTTACTAGTAGATTAACTAACACCATACCCTTGCTAGGCACTCACATTTAGCCTTGTGAGAGTGCAAATGCATAACCCATTTCGAAACGGCTTCGCCTCTTTTGTGATTCATCCAAAGAAGTTGATGCATTGACGCTCCCAGGGGAGATCTAAACAGTGCGTATTGGTTCCTAAGTAACCTGCAGATGATTTCCATGTGACAGTTTCTTAACAAAGGGAACTGAATGTGTGGCTCGTTTAAACAGACACTAGTGGTGAGGAACGCATGACGAATCTCTCAGAGCGTCTGCATTGGAGGCTAATAGTGGGGAGGCCAATTCGAGCACATTATTATTTTCAAGAATGCTTTCCACAAAAATGTCAGAAACGGAACCCTGCGATGGTTCGAATTTAAGAGGGTTGTACTAGATATAGAA
>NC_090888.1:30936465-30958965 GCF_036669925.1 Montipora capricornis | reverse complement strand
ATTCTTTTTTTGTAAGAACTGTTCCTGCTTGGAATGCTTTGTCTCCTGTTTCCATATGTGCTGATTCCATTGCTGTATTCCATTCAAGTATTTGTAATAATTTAATGTGTTGACGATTTTAATTTTATTTGTTTTAATTAGTTATTTGTTTTCATTTTGCTTATTTATCTCGCTGTCAATGTCATGAGCTTCTGTGTACTCACCGTCCATTGCCAGATTAGCTTGCTAGAGGCAATTATGTCAATTAAAGATTAAAGATTAAAGATACATAATTTTGCATTATCTTTGTGACAGTTGGATACAACTCCTGCTGCTGGAGAATTCAGCAAGCATGCTTTCTAGCAAGTCATGGGACAGCAGAACCCCCAAGAAAATTGTTGACAGTGATTCGAAAACTTTTACTTGCGCACAATGATCAGATCTACCAAAAATGGTTACACATGTGTTAAAGACGATTTTGGACTCAACAGAGGTAGAATAAAGGTCCTTTGAGAAAATTAAATTGGAGGCGAAAGTTAGCAATGAAAACATGGCATCACATGTAACTCGCATGGGCTTCACTATTCACTGTTTTCCTGTTTTTGCCAGCTTAAGTTTCGTTTAAAGCCGTAAGACTTAACAGATGATGAAAATGGTTCCTTTTTAAGCAAAGTAGAAAACAAAATCCTGAAAATTGGTGCTAACTCTTTCTTAAAATCAACGAAAGTGTTCACCATGTGATGCCTCACGCTTTAAAGATTGGGAGAGACAGATCATTCTAAACAGTTGGCAAGCGGTGTGATGTGCTGCGCGATAATTCTGGTCATTGAATTTCCCAATCGTATTGTTTACAAAGAGTACACTGGAGTGTGTATATGTCGACATAAGCAAAATGCTCAAATGACAAGCTAAATTTTCGTACCAAAATCGATCGAATCCGTTAAAAGCTGACAAAAATATTAGCGACAAGTTTTGTTCGAAACTTATGGTCAACAATTTTGATCCCACGGAAGGTAAGTGATTGAATTTCGAGAAAGAACAAGCGCGATGCTCTGGCCATTTTCACGGCTTCCTTTACTTCCAAATCATCCCAAAGTCTACAATTGTTTTCGATTTCTTTATTAGGAAGTAAATATATTCCATCAGGTGAGGAAATGAGCAGGAAACGGCCTGAGCATATGCCGCATGTTTCAAGCATGCAGTCGAGTACTGTGTTGTTCGCAAGCACAAGGCCGTGAAATTGAATGAAAAGATTATGGATTCTGGATGTGGCGAGAACAAATGAAGAAAAAAAGGCAAGACAAGAGAAGAGCACATTATGAGAAAACCGAGAGAGAATTATTGAAACGGTTGTGGAAGCCAGAAAGAAATGTTGAGAAGCCAAGAGCGGACAACGGCAGTATGTTCCTATCAAAGACGCCACAAAGATACGTTGGCACGAACTAAACCAGCAGAAGATAGCTTGAAAAAATAAAGGGAAACTTGAGAAACAGAGAAAGATGGCTAGAGAATGAAGTAAGCGATACCATCAAAAAAAGAAACAACAAAATGCACAGGTTCAAGAAGAAGCCGCACCAATCGATGTTACTGGTACATCATTCCCAAACAGGATGGCCAATAAACGTGCCACTGGACGAGCTAAGAAGAGTCTCCCAGATACCCTGGAGAAGAAAGCAGAAATAATGGCAGCTATACGTAGAGTTTGCATCAATGCACCCAGAGATAAAGATATCTCGGCGAAAATTTGAAAACCTGAAGCCTTATTTTGTTGGGGGGGCAAGGGAACGAGATAGGCAGACCTGCATGTGTCGCCACCACGTTGAACTTCAAATTGTCTTCAAAGACTGCATGAAGTTTAGGAAGAGAGTGACTGATGAAAGCAGAGAAGCTAATCAAGCAGTTACAGAAGTGTATACCTCAGTTGGAAATATTATTGAACGAGCACTTTGCCCCAAACCCGAAGATCAAGACTATCAAGACTATGAAAAGGGAGTGCAAAGACTGTGGAGTTCACAACTTGGGAGAAAGGTGTTGGCAATCACGAAGTGAAATGGAAGTGTTATGACTTGTGTCGACTGGAAAACTTACCACTCATAGAAAAGACATGAAGAAAATAGCCCTTGTTGAGAAGTGCACAGGGCCAAAGGAACTGTTTGATTATTTTATTCAGCTGTTAGGACAGTTTCCTTACCACTCGTTTCTTGCTAAATGGCAGAGGGAACAGCTAGATTCTCTTTTTGAAACCTTCCTCTTGATCAAGCCGTGTGCATTCATGACTATTCTGAGGGTTATGCCAGTCCCAATACTTTGACGTGACCAAAATAAGTCTTCATGTAACAATTTTTTACAGGCATTTAAGTGCTGAGGTGGATGGCATCCAGAGCACAGAAGAGGAACTGGCAATTTGTAAAGAGCATTTGTTTGTGATCTCCGATGACATCACCCAGGCTCACCACTCTGTCCTTCACATCCAGAAGCTAATTTTAAAGCATTTAGAAGAATCCAACTGCACTATCAAGAAAATGCATGAATTCACAGATGGATGTGCAGGACAGTACAAGGGCCTGCACTGTTATGGTAACCTGTCATATTCCCTGGCAACTCTTGGATACACAGTCCAGCGAAACTACTTTGCCACCTCCCATGCAAAGGGAGAACAAGATGCAGCTGGCTCCCATGTCAAACACAAGGCAACCTCACCAGTCCTCTCCAGGAAAGCCACACTATCAAACGCGAAAGATCTTTGTAACTTTTTGAAAGATAACTTCTCTGAACCAGCTGTTTCCTCATTTCCCGCTAGGCAGAAGTCAGTGCAGCTAAAGCGGCGTGTCTTCTTCTATTTGCCATCTACTGGAGAGCTGAGTGTTGCACGTAACAGGGAAGGTGGAATATTCTGCACTGTGAAAGACATCCGACAACTCCACTCTGTACCAACTTGCTGTGAACAGCTTAAGTCCACACAAGACAAAGATCTTGTTACTGCCATGGTTGCATTGTCGAGAATTTTGACAGCTGTGAAAATAAGGAATGGGTGGGCAACTGGAAGGAGACTGTTCTGTCAAGAGTGCTCTCAGGTGTAATAACCAGGACAACTAAAGATGCAAGCACCATTAAACATTCAGTTCAAGTTGATGACCTGGCAACGAAAGACAGCATTGTGGCTGTGGCAGCTGAAGATGATAGCCACTATGATTACTGCCTCCTTAAAGTTACCAGCAGTGGAGTCATTTCCCTTCAAGAAAACTTTGACGATCCTTATAGTGGAAGGATTTATTCCAAAGGACAAGCTGTTCTTCTTGTAAATTTCTTTTCAAGGGAGAACCTTATTGATCGCACATACAAACTAGTTGATAAGGTGCCAGGAGTATTCCCAGGAACTGTGCAGTACATTTGTGGACCACTCTGTTTCCCTCAGAGGGAAAAGGACAAGATGATGATAATGTGTCAAAGCAAAGGAGGGGAAGACCAATTTATCAAGTTCCATTGGATGAACATGAACAAATTCTGGCATCCCTTTAACTGTTTTTGTTCTCAGTAGCTTGCAATTAACATTTTTTGCCGAAATTTTCCTTAACAAATGGCATTTATGCATTTTTTACAAAAAAGGGCGTGGTCGCATTGCATCATGGGTAATAGAAAATTAGCTTGAAAGGCGTTCGAATTGACCAAGGTTACATAATTTCAAGATAGGAACCAATTTCCTTCACTTTCTGACTTATTTCTTACAAAAATTGATTCATAAATATATTTTTCAATTTCACCCCAATGTTACGCCTTTGTACAACAGAACTGTGCTACTGATCTAAAACTTCGATCAACTTGCAAGGCATTATTAAATCGTCCCTTAATGTGGTTGTGAGCTGTTTTGTGAACAGCAGATATTTGTTTGCAGGAGCATTTGCTACAAACGATTGACGAAGTTTCAGTGATTTCCAGAAAAACAGAACAAAATTCACCAAGAAATTGAAGAAGCCTTTAAAAGAAGGGATGTCCCGATAACAAAGTGCCTTCAAAGGGTTTCAGAAGAATTAGACGGCAAAATTCCTGAAGGAAACAATCAGAACCAGGTCCGTGACAAGGCACGGACACATGTAATTTTTAATCGAGAGAAAGTATCCAAATCACTTCAGTTTGGCACAGGCGAAGCTACCACTTGCACTTCTTCTGCAGCCTGTGCCTGCTTACCTTCCTGGTTTCCTACCTCCAATTCAAAGTCGATAATCGAGTCTCCTGTTGAGTGCCTTCCAAATCAAAATATGGCAAGTCACATGCATTTCTTCCTGGAGTGACTTCAACTCCAAGATCATCCGGCATCCAAGAACATAGTTAAGTGCAATTAAAATTCAGTATCCCAGTAAAAACGTAAACAAATCTCTAACTTGTTCACATCAGTCCATTGGAAAAGCCTTGGCTCATGGCGTTCTGTCTCAAATTGCAGGAGCTGAAGATTGTTAGCAAAGAAGTTGCTGAATTATGTTCAACAAGAAACCCCTTAATTTTAAAGAAAATTGAAAAGGACGATTTGGAGAAGTTTGACCTACAGTTAGTTTGTGATGAGTGGTGTGAACGAGCTCCCGCTTTTTTATTCATTCCTTCTCACTTTGGCTATCAACAAAAGAACAAAATCTTTCGACTGCTTTGGAAGCTTGGCTATCGCAGGATCTATTCTGTTGACAAAGCAAAACAAGGACATGAGCACTGCTGCATCTGTGATAGGAATTCTCCTGAAAAGCAACTCTGTTGAGGTGTGATTTGTTTTATTGATCTTGAGCTTATTTTACTTTTAATACTTTTTATTTTGTGGCATACGTATCTGAAATTGTTTACGCTAAATTACAGCACATTTATTATTTAAGGTCAATCTGTATTTGATAAAACAATACATACAATAAAGTAATAAAACTGTCAGAACGATAAAAATAATCATGGTATTTAAGAACTTTGTATTTTAAAAGATACTATTGATCATGAAACTAAAAGAAATATCTTCATATAAAAGAGATACATGTATATTCACAATGTATTATGAATTTCTAAGATAGGTCGTTTTTGTGTCACAGGCAAACCTCAGTAGGCTCAACAGCCTAAAGGTGACAAATTCAAACAGTCAGATTCTTTAACCGTTGGACAAGCTTGGGGGTAATCATGATGCCCTCCTTTTAAAAGCAAGGGACACAATTTCTCAAGAAAACTCCAAAGTGACTGAAACTTAAGAGAAGCACAAAAATATTTTGATGCAACAAGAACCCCAGCAAACATATTCAGCAGAGTGCCGCCAAGAGCAAACTAAAACCAGGATGAAGGAGTATGAATTTAAGAAGGCTGCACACCCTGGATTTGTTATTTCATTTGACAATTTGGACTTCCAGCTACAGTGACAGAGTATGACAATGCAATCACAAACCGTGACTTTCATTGGGTGAACCACCAAATGATTGAGAACAGGGTGTCTGGAGCACTCCTTGACTCCAAACAACCAAAAGCAAATCTTCAGGAGTTGTCAAACTTGCAGTTTTACCAACTATTGAAGACCAGCAAGGGCAAAGGTCCAGTTACCTGATTTTAACTGCAAAGATTTTATTGGTATACTTTGATGTTTTGGAGCCATTAAATAAAGCGTGCATCTACCATATTCCCCCCAAATATACTGAGGAGATGTCAAAGAAGTCTAAAAAGGTTATTAATTACTAGTTGAACAAATTGTGACATTGGTATCCAAACTTTATTTATTCGAAAGACTTACTAAAGATCTGAATGCTTATTATTTTTATACACTTTATGTATCCATAAGTCAAGTCCAATGGAAACCAACAAATGTGTCTTCTCTTAATCTCTGATACCTTTCCAAGTATAGTCTTGCTATCACGCTCCAAACAAGTTCAATAAGAGCTCTACATGTTCCATAGGTTTTTACCTCTGGTTCAAAATGAGGTTGTGGAAAATTATATACCAGGTGGCAAAAAAATGGGCAAAGATGTCGCATTAAGGGAAGAAAAACAACATTTGGGATAGCAATGACATAAATTTGAAAGAAGCGGGAAATGTGGGGTCAGCAACCCTCCTCTCTAGATCCTTGAGGTTGTGGCACGATAAACTAATAATCGTACAGTATTTTATCTATGGTATTTATTTATCACTATAGATTTATTATACTTTTTAGCAGGTTCCCCTGGGACTTATTTTCAAGAATGAAAATGTAAATGAAGACCCGATGTCAATACTTCAACCATTCCATTCCTACCTCCCACAAACAAGTGATGGTGGTGTGGATGGTCAGATATTTTCTGATGACCAGCTCACTGTTAAAAGGGTTGTAAATGTGATTCCCTCAGTGGCAAATGGCTACACCCCAAATGACCGCTTGGAAGGCATCAATCTCCAATTGGCATGCAGCTGTTAAAGTGCTAAGTTTTTGTTTATGATTTTACTATGCCTAGAAAATTACTAGTTTTAATTTCCTAGTCAGCAAAATGCTGTAAATGTAATGCTCTAAATAACCTCTATTGTAACCACCCACTGTAATGCATTAACACCTGTAAATGCATGGGCTTCAAAGCACACATATGCAAGAGGGTACATCACTGAATTGTTAGGTGACAGATTTCTTCTTTTTTTTTCACAATAATTTACATTCCAATATTCTATCCTTATGATTTAAATAGAATGAGTGATACAAGATCAGTCAGGTCATGGAAGATTAAAGAATAAAGTAATTAATTCCATTAAGACAGGGATTAATTTATTGGTACATCTGGTGCAGCATGATCTTGAATCATACATTTGTTACTGGGTTATCCACTTTCTTCATCATCTTTTCTGGGGGGTATATTTTCAATTTTGTTGAACTGTCTAGAGTTATTTAAAAATATATATATATAGGAAAATTAAAACGGTTAGCTTACAGTGAAATCACTGTTAATCTACATGTACTCTAGATCCTTTAGTGGAAAATCTGATGTAGACATCTGCACCATGTTTGCTGATCGCACTCTAAGGAATGTAACAAGTGATACCCACTCGTCATACTGAGCGAACAAAGACTTTTTTCCAGTTGTGGTTACATCAAGGGTAATCGTTGCTGCCATGAAGGTCTTAGGCTTTGAAAACAAGTAAGGAGCCCCCTTAAACCTTAGCCAACCCACAAACTTAAATTCAGTGAAGAAGGTAGAAAAGCTACATTGTCTGCTTGAAATGTCAGCAAAGGTAGTTGATGAATTTGTTTTCAACATGCTTTGAGCGTGAATGACCTTGTGAATCGTGTGGTCACTCAACAAGAAAGGGACAAAGTTCTTAACCATCAACAACTGACACCTGATGGGAGGTTTCCATGCCGGTACCCTGGATGCCAGAGGTCATTCAAGTATAATGTAAAGTCAAGAAGGGCTCATGATGACCCTCCAGTTCAAGTTGAAGATGACGTAAATGACTTTGCCTCATCAACCCCTACTCCTCCTCAAGGTGAATCAAAACCAGAGAATGATGTATTTAACTATAACTTTGCTTTGCTGACAGATGGATTTTTTCCCTTCAATTTCATTGATGCCTTTAAAGAAGGGGACAGGTCAAGGATAGTGAGGCAGTACAAGTACATTATGTTGTACTGCAAATCCGATGACACGCATAGTATGAAACATGCATGGTTTATATGGAACTGTTCAGTCAATAGTGCAAGTAACATTGGGACAAACATTCCACTTGATGAAGCCTCTGAACACAGCAATAACTTCATCAAGCAGGGCATCAAACACCTGGGACCAAATGTCACAGACAAGGGAAACATGTAGAAGGATCTACATTAAGAGATCTTCAGGAGCTCATTGCGAGAGTAGTTGAGTTTTTTACGCAAATTCAAGGGACGAGCTATAACCACTTTTAAGACTTTCAGTCCAACAGACCTAAAAGCTTAGATGCCTCTAGTTTATACCAGTGGATCAAGAAACATAAGAAGAATATCACTTGGGGTATAAGAGCATGATAAACATTTACCTGCAGTAAAAAGATGCACAGATTCCCAGTGTTTGGATGAAACACTAGGACCCTCCCCAATAGTTGACTTAAGAAAGGTTCCCTTTCACCTTCAGCAATATTGCAATGATCCCAAGTAAGTGATTATACTGGGTATTTTCTGGAACCACAAAATGCGTATTCTTTCTTTGATGGGTACAAGAAAGTACTTAACAAAATGAAGACATCAATACTATAAATTTGAAGACTGAACTCATTTAATTTCACATGATTCATAAACTTGTATTTTGATACAAACACATGCATTATTTTTGTACAGCTTTCTAGACCAATCTTGCATTTTACGCCAGAGAGCCTATGCAAAGACTTGGGTAGACAATTTGAGATAACTCAGTGTATGCAGATAATATAAGCCTTGATTTTTTTTCTTGTTCAATTCTTATAAGAAACAGATTATTGTATTACATTAAGTGGCTACTCAATCAATGCCACTGTGATGAAGGAAATTCAAGCAGTGACATATTAGACTATTTAGTGCTGGATGTTTGATAGTGTCGAAGAAAAGGCAATGTGGAGTTAACCAGAAAGCAACTTGGTCTTTCTGAACATCTATGAACAAACATTAATTTAAATATTGTACAGTGGAACCTCTACTAAACAAACCTCTATCTAACAAATGATGTTCTTTACCCCAGCAACAGCAAAACATAATGAAAAAGATCCTCAATAGAAATGGAACTCATTATAGCAAACAAATTTTGCCAATCCCTTGGGTTTTTGTGGTACAGAAGTTCCACTGTATTCTTTAGGAAATTAAGGAAAATCATTAAATGAGGGTGGTGCCTTGAAAAACAGAACTCCATGAGATAGGAACAAAAAAGTATTTGACCCAAATGTCACTTAGGGATGTTTTTCACACACTCCCTCATTATTTTAATTTTCATGTAATAGAAGCTGGCAGAAGAAAGGGTGAGCTAAGGCAAAACACCATACAGTGTACATAAAAATTTCAAGGAATAAAACTGGATGGATAAATTATTTGTCCATCCATGTTCATCAACTCAATGGTGTCCAATACAGCTCTTGGCACTCCATCTTTTAACATGTCACTTGAAGCACTTATTTCTTCATCAATAAGCCAAGACTGCAGTTGTGACAATGACATCTTTTCAATTATCATATCAAATAATCCATCATCTTGAAATAGCTCATTCCACTCATCCATGAACTCATCATCAAAGTCATACTGGTCATCACCCTCCTCTGTATACAGGCTACCTGTATTTACATGTACTGCATTTTCAATATCTTACAAAACACCAGCGACAATTGAAAGGATTTTTTCTGCATGTCGTCTGTCCCATATTTCAACCACATTGAGAATGTTGGAGAAACTAAATATCCTTTCTAAGTTTTTAGGGACCTGAGATACCTGATGTTCAGAAAAACCCACCATAAAATGCAAATTAGTCAGAGTTTGACATTTCCATTGGCTGCAGTATTGAACAGTTACATGACCAGTAACTTGTGGTACTTAACCAAGTTTACTTCAACTGCTTTCCTCTTTTCTGCAGTCACCTCTTTCTCCCTTGATGAGTGGAACACTGCTTGGAGGTCTTCACTTTTAGAAAATGCAGCATGCTGGTTACAGTCAGATTCCCCACATTTTCATGTTGAGGCACAATTGCCACAGCAAATATGTGGTTTATGAAACTGCTCTAAAACAGTTTCAAAATATTGAAATGGTGCCTTTCGCCTCCACCCTTCAGTTTTAAAAACAGATTTGATGTCTCCCTCAACATGATTTAATAAAATTCCATGATACAAAATGTATGCATGACTTTGCCTCCTATCTCTGCCAGCACACCCTGTCTTCTTAACATAAGTTTCAACACTTTTTGATGGCCCATAGTGAACTATTCTGTGTACTCCTTTGCAATCTACTCCCATACCGAAAGCAATTGTGGCAATGAGTACACGAATTGTTCCATGTTCTGTTTGAAATGAGTGGAGGATTTGTTGCTTGTTAGCTGCAGGTGTGCAAGAACGTAGCATTTCAACTAGGTCATATTTTGAATCATTGTCATCTATAACATACATGTGCTTTCCAAGCATACCCTTATAATGGTTGCATAAATAATACCACACTGCTTAATTGTTTGACAGGAAATAATAGTTCTTTCACACAAGGATTGTATCTTGATCGGTTCATCAACAAGCCATCCAAAATACAGTTCATGGTCACTGTCTTTAGGCATGTACTCAACAGAATATGTGACATTTGACTTGTTGGGGCTTTCTCATAAGGATTATCCATGAGTAGGACATTATGAATACTGTCTTTAGCGAGCTTCGTTGCAGTTGCAGTCGGTGCAATAATGCCAGGGATCTCAATTCATGAAGATGGGCATAACACTCAAGAGAAGCTGCCTTTTTAGTGTCTTGGGATATCCCCCTGTCATCATCACAAGAGAGAGAAATCTTGAAGCTTCCCACTGATCTGACCGTAAAGGTTTAATATAATTTAACGAGAGATGCAAGTACAAAAATAGCAAATCTACTGTCAGTTAAAATTGGTCTCTGGCTGACACTCCCTATCTAATATGATATTTAATAACAAATTCATGTAGTTTCAACGGGCAAGTTAAGTTAAATGATTGGTGGCTCTTTACTTATATCAACGTGCAGATAATTATGGGAGGCCTGCAGGAACAATATTATCATATACATCATTCCAAGCGTCAGACCCTTCTACAAAATCAGTCAAAGAAAACTGGACTCATTTTAAAACCACACTTTTTGATACCATCAAGAAACATATTCCCCAATAGACCCTTAACAAGAAAAAGTCTACTCCATGGTTTAATTCACACATTAAATGTCTTATCCGCCAAAAGCAGCGACGTTACAATGCTGCCAGACTCAGCAATAGTGAACAAGATTGGTGGCAAATTGTTGATGGCACAGTACGCCTAGCTCCACAAACTCCACCATTCCACTTCACTGCTTGCGATTGTCTCAGACATTTCAACGTTAAAATTGGGCGTAACGAGAGCCAAGCATTATGGTGTCATTTTTACTTGTCTCAACACCAGGGCAGCCCACTTACATGTACAAATGGCAGTAGACTGTACAACAATGGAGTTCATGCAAGTGCTGTGAAGAGTTTTCGCAGTTTGTGGCTCTCCTGCTGTTTTGCTAAGCGATAATGGATCACAAATGGTTGGTGCCGCTCGAGGACTGCGTCAGATGATACAAGGCCATGATCCAAACCTGCTGCGTGATTTTTGTGCCGAGAAAGGCACCCAATGGATTTTTACAACTCCTGCTGTTCCTCATCAGAATGGATGTGCAGAAGTACTTGTTAACAGCTGCAAACGGGCCATAAAAAATGCCATTGGCGAAGTTCTTTCTCCATTTGAGCTATACACATGCTTCATGGAGATCCCTAACCTGGTAAATCAACGTCCTATTGGTCATGTTCCCAATGATCCTGACGATGGGAAATATTTGTGTCCTAATGGCATGCTCCTGGAAGGTGCAATGTCAGCGGTTCCTCAAGGACCATTCAGTAACACCAAGAACCCAAGAAAATGTGTAAAATTTGTTCAAAGAATGGTAGACTCCTTTTGGAAACAATGGAGTCGAGATGTTCAGCCAGTACTAGTACCAAGGAAAGTGTGGCACAATATTAGAAGTGCAACGTGCGAGTGAATGGCATTGTGGTGGTTGCTGATTGCTTATGCTACGAACAACTGAGATAATTTGCCTGATGCAGTTTGAATAACCTCACTCTTGCCGGCCCGCTTTATACATTCATCACATTGTTTCAGACATTTCAAAGACTTTATTTTGTGGCAGAAACAATTATGCGCCGATCAAATTGAAACACTCCCCCCACCCACCCCCCGGCAAACCCTGGGCATTTGACTATCTGCTGTGCCCAGTAGTGGAAAATTTGACCTTTGCTTGCGTGGGGTGGGGAAAATTGAACAGGAAGTGTCAGGTTTCAAATGCTTTTTTTTTGGGTGCCCAAGTCACAAACAGCTATAAAAACATGTCTTTGGACAAGATGAAAGAGTTTAAAGGAAGAGATGTAGCATTTGTGAGTGATTGGCTTACAAAAAAGGTCTTCAAAAGGTCTTTATTAAAGACAGCGGGAGGGGGCAGGAATTTGAACAATCCAATCTTAAAAAGTTCAAATGCCTGGGAATAGGTGGCATAAAATTTTCATGGGTGCTCAATTTTGTGGGAATGGCAAGTTTTCATAGTTTATTTTCTCAATGTGAACCGTTGTTGACCAGAGCAGCTACAGCGGTATCATTTATCTGCGTATTGCAAGAGACAAGAATTAGGTGTATCAAGCGGTACGTTATGGTTGTAACACCACAGACCTTTCACATGTTGTTTTGCCCAACACTTAATTTTTTTGTCCGTTAGCAACAGTCAGTTATGGCCACCTGTAGCCTGCAAACAAGCTCGCTGGTTAGGCCCCCTGCATTTGTTTAAAACGCAATTTTACTGTCACGCAAGTAAAATGTAGTTAATGGATCGTGACAACACTATCTCTAACCCTTTCATGGCGGCTCTGTTTTCAATGTAGCGTTTGTGCCATCTACCAGTAGTTTCCAAGGTCAGCAAACACTAAGGATTTATTGTATTCTTACTTGGCACTTCGCAGCTTTGTTGTCGCTAGCAGGCTAGTACGATCCCCAGCATTGGCGCTTTTTTTAAAGCTCTATTCACAGCTAAGAGTTGACATGTGTAATATTAAGTTCTCTCGTAGTACAGCTCTTCTGACTGGCTATGCCAGCAGACATTTGTCAAGCTATAAAAGCATGTGAAAACTATTTAGAGATCACTTATGTTCTGTTGTTCAGTGCAGTTAGCTCTCAATATATTAGTGTGGTTACGATTTGGTTTTTTACAATGGCTCACCGCCCTCGTCGTTCCCAGCACATGAACCGTCCATCTGCTCAGGGAAAAGATTTCAAAGTCTTAAGAGTCCGTCTCCAAGCTATCAATCTTCCCATCATGGGCTCCCGAGGCCAGCTTCTCACCCGTCTCAAACGTGTCTTGCTGAGAAAGGCGACCACACCACTGCATGACTACGGTCAAAACACGCCAGTTAGGGTGACCCAAGAGGAAGTCCGCCACAAATTGAACAGACGGAGAACCTTCTATTGAGGAGATGACTGAGTCTGGTCCAGAGCCGGTTGCTTTCGGCTCGCAACCCACCACAGTGTTCAGCCCAGCTCAACGTTCCGCCATTGAGGATCTCGTCTCCAAATCAATTCGCTCAGCTTTGTCGACATTTCAAACTTCGTCTGCCGCACACCTTCCGTCCTAAACCAACCAGAGCTGTTGCACTCCTGGTATGGCCTCTCCTCTGGGTCTTTCAAGGCCATTAGACAAGTCTTTGGAGGACAAAATCCGCAGGGGTGAGTACATTGATTTTGCGTTACTTTTGCCCAACAACTTGTATCAGTCCCAGACCCCTGAAATCCAGTTGCGCTTGGACGATTCATCCTCAGGCCCCATGGGTTCTCCGGCCACCATGGTGCGAAAGAAAAAACCTGTCATTGACACATTCCAGAAGTGGCTAGATGCATATATGGCCTACATGATAGTCCTTGTGTCTGCCTACCCACGTAGGGCATTTGAGCTCATAAAGTACCAGCAAATAATTAGCAGAGCGGTCACTAAATTTAAAGGTCTGGCCTGGTTATCATACGACAAGCAATTCTGTCACTGGGCAGCTCAGCTCATTATCCCTCAGCTGGGATAATGTAGACCTCGAGCTATGGACAGTGACTTTTGCGGGCCTATCTACGCCCCATTGCAACGTTTGCTCGAGCCCCAACCATGCTAAAGATGTCTGCCCTTCTTCTGACCTCAACAGGACACCGCTGCGACCCCAAACCGTGTGCTTGGATTTCAACAAGACTTCTGGTTGCCGACGCCGTAACTGCACCTACCCACACGTATGCCGCCGCTGCCATTCCACCAACCACGTCGCCCCAGACTGCCCCCAGCAACAGCCCAACAATGCCGGCAAGTCCACTAAACCCAGTGAGCATGGCAAGAAATAAAGTGGAGCAGCAACGGTGCAGAGGCCATTGGTATCCTCGCCGATTGACATTTATCACTTAGAATTAGAATTAACGCATCACCCCGATCACAACTTTGTTAGTGATCTACTTAGTACGCTTAAGGAGGGCGCTCGCATTAGTTATTCAGGGCCGCGTTCATCCCGGGTCTACCCTGACCTAATTTCCGCAGCACAGCACCCTGACGTAGTCTCTTCTAACCTCCACAAGGAGATAGCTCTGGCACGGTAGCGGGACCCTACCCCTCCCCGCCCTTACCTAAGTTTCAATGTCACCCTGTAGGGGTGATCCCAAAATAGCACTCGACCGAGTGGCCCACTATTTATCACCTCTCCTACCCCCTAGGCACCAGCATTAACGACCACATTCCTAAAGACCCCTACTATCTTAGTTATGTTCGGGTCGACAACACCATTCACATCCTCCAATCCCTGGGTAGGGGAGCTTTCATGGCCAAACCTGATCTAAAATCAGCCTTCCGCCTCATACCCATTCATCCTGATGACTGGCACTTACTGGGAATTCATTGGCAATCCCAGTACTATGTCGATATGTATCTACCCTTTGGGCTCTGTAGTGCCCAATTCGTTTTTAATCAGCTGTTGGATGGTCTAGAATGGATTCTTAAAAACAACTACAACATCCAGCATGCTATTTACATCCTGGAAGATTTTTTCATTGCCAAAAGATCCAAATTGGCATGTTTAATAACTAATTTTAGTACTCTATTACATGTATTCATGTCCCTAAAAGCCCCCGTCGTCGCTTCTAAGACCATAGATCAAGTTCATGGGTATCGCCTTAGACAGCGTGCGCATGGAGGCCCACTTACCCCAGGATAAACCCTCCAGGATCAGTGTTTTGCTTAACTCCTTTAAACACTGCCGATCAGTTCGCCTCATAAATTTACAATCACTAATCGGAACTCTTCAATTTGCATGCAAAGTGGTGGTGCCGGGCAGGACCTTTCTACAGCGGGCGATTAATTTGACCAGGGGATCCCCCAGTCGTTTTCACCATATAAGACTTAATAAGGAATTTTTTAAGGACCTGGCCATGTGGAAAGTTTTTATCTCAAACTGGAACGGGCGTTCCTTCTTTCTCGAGTCTGCTCCTAACCCTGGCGCAGCATCTTGAGCTCTATACTGACGCTGCAGGCTCAATAGGATTTGGGGGCTATTTTCAGGGAAAGTGGTTTCAAGGTCGTTGGCCTCCCCACATGAGCTTGAACAATGCGGAATTAGTGTTGAATGGTAAGAACTCTTTCCCATTGTAGTCGCTTGCTTCGTGTGGCACCCCTTTCTCACAGGGAAGCACCTTCAATTCTGGTGTGACAATCTATCGGTGGTCGCTATCATAAATTCAGGGCGCTGTAAGACACCTTGCATTATGGAATTGGTTCTCCAACTTGTGCTTCTCTCTATGCAGCAAAATTTTGTAGTGCATGCCCGTCATGTCACTGGGGTTTCAAACGAGATCGCTGACACCCTCTCCCGCTTTCAGATGCAGCGCTTCCGGTCTCTTGCCCCCCACGCCAACCAGAGTCCTTGTACCATCCCACCTTCGCTCATGACCCTCTGAGGGAAAAAGTTTTAAGGTAAGTACGCTTCTTGGGGCCTGGCCGCGACCACCAATCGGGCCTACAGCTCTGGGGAACGTCAATTTTTACAATTTTGCCTGATGAACAGTCTCCTCAACCCAGACGGGGATGTATTACCTGCCTCTGAAGGGACACTGATTTCTTTTGCCTCTTACCTATCTAGAACAGTGTGTCACAGCACATTTAAACTTTATTTAGCCGCGGTTCGTAATCTTCATATTACAGCTGGGTACAATGATCCCCTTAAGGGTAAGCTTCTTCTCGGTAAGGTCCTGTGTGGTATCCTTCGCTACCAGGGCAACCAGCGCATCCGTCGCTTGCCAGTGACACCTCAGGTACTCCTTGCCATTCGTCCCATTCTGCACCCATGGCTTAGACCCCGGGACTTTTCTATGATTTGGGCTGCTTTCAACTTGGCCTTTTTCACGTTTCTCCGTTGCAGCGAGTTTACATACAGTGGGGTTTACAAATTTCGCCCATCCTTAGATCTCTCTCTCTTGCCGTCAGTCGATACGATTAAGACTGTTTATGGTTTATGGTCTCTACCGATTGCATAACCTTTCATCCTAACCTGGCCCACCCACAGCGCATGACAGTGTACCTAAAATCGTCCAAGACCGACATTTCTAGGGAAAGGCATTCTCTCACTATAGGTCACACCTTGTCACCCCTTTGCGCCGTTGTAGCCATGCAAGAATATTTTCTCTTAGCTAGACCACAACCGGGACCTTTGTTTTATTTCCAACTCAGGTCGTTACGTTACCCATAGCGTGGTGTCCAATCTCCTTCGGCATAGTACAAGGGTCACCACCTTACCCTATCAGAGCCTAAAAGGCCATAGCTTTTGTATCTGCGCAGCCTCGGTTGATTACCCACGGGTAATCGCACAGAAATTACAGTACATGTACGTAATATTACGTCATACAACAGGGGGTTGGGGGAGGATTCTGGAGAGCAGAAGACTGGTTCCTAAACCCCCAGGTCCTTTTTCTTTGGACCAGTGGCTTGTCCTTCTGGGCTAGTGATTTATTTCAGTCACTAGCCCATTCCCTAGTGTTCAAAAAAGTCAGTGTCGAGCACTGAATGAGATTTAGATTGTACTGTTCTACTTCGTTAGAACCTGATCGCTGACCAGAAACAGTTCTTCAATTATCTGAAATCACACGGAAAAATTTTGGGGAAGACACTTCCCCATTTTTGCACAATCAGGCATTCTAAAAAAGGTAACACCTGATTCTTTGTGCCACCCATAAAACTTCCAAAGGTCATCATTCTTCTAGGTGTCACGATACCAGTTTCATCATTATCACTTTAAAAATAGAAAATTTTTTTCACTCACAAAGTCTGTTTTAATGGTAGATGGTTTTCAATCATGTGATGAGATGCCCATGTTGGTGCACAAAATAGCAAATTATGGCTCATGTTTTGCATTATAATACATGTAGATTCAAATTTGCAAGAGACTTTTTTCTCTGTTGTTCTGTGCACCAACATAGCTGCTGTAATGTCAGGTGAAAACCATCCATCTATAAGATGTTTTAGCCTGTCACACTCATGTACATGTAGGGCAAGTATTGAAATAACAACTTTGTTCTTGCACTGAAAGAGAAAAGCACATTGATGCCGCCTTCCCCTTGAGTACTCCTTTGTCAACAGCATTGTAATGTGCATCTTCCTACAGACTGCTACCCATATCTAATAAATTAGACATGCTAGCAATTTCCGAAAATTAAAATTCATCTTCGTCGTAATTTAAAAGCTGACATTCATCTTTCATCTGCAAACTAATTTATTTTGATAGCCGAAAACAGGTATGCTGTACTGAAAACAAGGCATCATTTTAAATGCACTTGGAGACCAGTGCCAAGAATTCTACTTTGTAAAAGTGTCCAATTTGATACAGTACAGGTCAGAGATAGTCTGCGTATCTAAGCTCTCTTTTTCGTTATAATTATCTTTTCCAAAATGGACCAGTATCCTAGCTATTTAGTTTGTACAAGCTAGCAATTTTGTTAGTAAGACAATGGCATAAACAATGCCCAGTTAAGACGGTAACATTTGAGAAATGTGAAGAAGTAAGGTTATAAGGGAGGCTCTTAACTACAGAAAGACAATGGATGCTAAGGAAGCTTTTTAGTCAAGAGCCCTACAAAAAGGTTGCATGGATGGTTCTTTGAAGTTACTTTTTCAGTGAAAATCTGCCACTTCAATCATAGGGAGCATGCGCAACTAGTCCCAGTCCTCTGCCATGCGTTTTAGTGAAAAACATGTTACAGCTCTCAGGAAACAAAAGGAAGACGTGGTTTTTTCACTGGATGGGAACCATATCATCATGTTTTGTAAACTGTAGCACAGAATTTCTATTTGGACAAAACATGGAACTATGTTTTGAAAAGTGTATCAAAGGAGGGCCTTATGACATAATAATTTTTTTCAGAACTAATTTCTTTTAAAATCCATGCTACAGATTTTGTGTTAGAATGTTCTCATACTATTGCGTAAAAAATTTGTGAAAAACATAGTCACCTCCCTGAGTTTTTAGGCATTTTCTGTTTTGGTCACGTGATTTACCAAATATGGCTGTGAGTCGAACCAGACAAAGAAATGTTAAATCTAACACACTTGGCAAAAAAGGATAACTGTAGAGTTTAAGTGCCACTACAACCAAAAAATACAATTTTTATTTTTCTATAGATTTCAAAACTATGTTAACTAAACAGTGACTGGTCCACGTTTTAAGACTTGATTTCAAAAAGACACCTGTTTTTCTTAAACTGGAATTTTTCTGTTTAATCCTAAAACACTAAATCTGACCCGTTTAGGCCAGTTTAGGTGTCAAAGGGTTAATGGGACGCCATTACTAACTTTAAAATCTTGAGAGAGCTGGATCGAGGAGATAATGACGTCAAAGACTCAATAGTTTACACTGTAAATATGCAATTTGCATGTGTATGTGACTGAATTAATATGCAGCACGGGAGTTTTGGGCTTTCAAACTTATGTTTTGCATATTATAATAAGCTGTGTTTACACCCAGCAATTTTAAGATAGTCAGTAAACGACCTCACTGTGCATGTATATGCTCTGTCTCTGTCCACCGGGCTATTCGTCTTATCAGATTGAAAGGATACCGAAGTGAGGCCTAAGGATTGTGTATCCAGAACTTTTGCATAGAGAAGAGCTAGCAGATGCCAATTTGATGTCACTTTTTGAAAGGCGAGAACAATTGTGTTCTACTCTATTTAATCAGATGATCGAGAGTGATGGCCAGCATAAACTGGCTAGATTGTTGCAGTCTAAGGAACAAGCGAATGTTCTCCCTACCTGGGTTTGGGTTGTTTGTTATGATAAAACAACGACCTGCAACCTGCAGTCTGCACTTTACACCCTTGGATTCCAGAATACCCATTCACAACCAAGTTGCAGTACTTAAAAAGACTGCCACTCCTGTCCTTTTTTCTGTAATGGATGAATAAAAATGAGTAGTGCTTGTAGCAACAAATTCCAGTATTTTCCGTGTAATTAGTTTTCATTTGTTTTCTCCCTTCTTGGTTATTCCTATTATAGTTTTCCTAGTTTGTAATTAAGCCTCGCTTGTTTTTTTCCTACCTTTGTCACACTACCTCGTTAACACCCCTGTTATGCTCGTATTGTTCTTTGTGTCAGTTTCGCTAGTATTGTTTACTTTTTGCATAAATTATACATTTGTCCATGTTGTATGCAAAACCATTTCTGTAATCCGGAGAGCCGCACAGATTGTGTAATTGTTGTGTTTTTCTGAATTCACTTTCCTTTGGTTTTCTATTTCTACCTTCCTTGTAATCTCATGTATGTGCTCGGTTTTTTCCCTTCAGTGAATCGTCAAGTAAACCAAAAGTATGATATCAAAGTGTGCGCAGAGATGTTAATAGTGATAATGAGTGACCACAAGTTGACATGGTTCATTGCACACTTGGCTTAAAGAATGAGCAATATATTCGGTACACATGTAGGTTGCTCTCAATTCGGGAGTTTTTAATAATTCACATAGGTCTTCACTGTGTATAGCAGATCGCAGAGGCAAAACTTTGACCAACTCCATTCCCAAGCTCTCCCTTCTTATCTTAACATGACTGCAGACTTTGATAAACCCCAAAGAGTGAACAGGTATTCTACTGCCTATAACAACTGCTGGATAAATTGAAATTTCAAAAGATGACTTTTTACACCTACTACCTCTAAGAATATACCTTTTCACGGTTTCTGATGCCATATTGGTTGGGAGGGGCAAACGCGGCTTAAATTATAGTGAATATAGTGAATGTACATGGGATTTTGGCCGAATTCAAACCTCTTTAACAAAGCTGCATATTTCAAACATTTTAAATCTTTTTAAGCCATTAACTTTTACTAATATCAGAGACTCAACAGAAAGTTAGATCATTGCACAAAGGAGCAATGTCTGAAAACTCAATAAGAATCTCCTCGTGTCGCTTCAAATTTCGCGGGCATTTGCATAATTTTGATTGCAAGGATTTATAAGAAATTATTTACAAATTTCGTTTTACGGTCGTTACAGCAAGATTCTGATCGCCACACTTCACGAAAATAATCTCAACAGAAGTTCTTTTTGAGAGGTATTATCGCCTCCACAACCGCCAGGATTTATAATGGTTCAAAGTCGGCACAATTCCCATACATTCACTGTAATTGCAGACGCGTTTGCCCCCAACCAACACGGCGTCAGAAACCGTGAAAAGGTCTATAAATATCTACTTACGAATTATTTTGTATCAGACAACGTTTCAATATAAATCTCATAATATACTCACCTTCCATGAAAAAAGTCTCTTCTAAAAGGCTAACAGTTACACGAATACGTACGTGCACACAGATGACTGATCGATGATCAACAACGCCATTATTAACAAAAGACAACTGCGCAAGTCATTGACCGACTCAAAGACACGCGGGCTCACGCTAAATCTTATTTCTTTCTTTCGTTGTTTGGTTGTCTCAGAGTTTGTCTACTAACTCTGGTTGTCTGAAGACAACCGGCGAGACACGTTCTGTAAAAAGGAATAAAATCAAAATGTGAGGCAAGTGGTTTGTGATTAAAGAGACAAACGAGCTACTCTGATAACCATTGCGTTAATTAATTATACAAATAAGCAAGAGGATTTCAGTGCATTTATTACCTTTTCTTCTCAGGGCTCAAGCTGTCCTTCGCCGACACATTTCTGCTTTTTTAGCGGGAAAATCCTATCCAACGTTGCTACGCGGTTGACCAGGAAGTACTGGGTACCAAATTTTCGTCATTTCGTCACAATCTCCTTCCCCCCCCCCCCCCCTCCACCCTTATTTGCCACTATTTGTTACTATTCGTGACTATTCGTGACTATTCGTCACTATTCGCGACTATTCGCGACTATTCGCACTATTCGTACTATTCGTGACTATTCGCTGTTCGGTATTCGCGACTTTTCGCTATTCGCTATTCGGGTTTTCCAGACACCCGGTAATTGTGTGTGTGGATGGTGAGTTCAGGGAAAATCATAGTCAAGAGTTAGGACTAGTGAAATAAAAATTGTAGCTTCGATAAATATTTTGTACGTAAAGGATTTAATCCGATAATTTTTGTTAGTAGAAATAACGACTAGGAGACTATTCGTTCTTTCACAGGCAACCCAAACACAATAATAGGGAGCTTACGAAACGAGGACGACGACGGCTACGAGGACTTAATTTAAAAATGCAAGTTCGCGTTATTTATATCACTACGAAACTTTTTCATGTCGTTTCGCGTTAAATATGTGTAGTAACTGTCGAGGAATTCAACTGGTATGAGTGGGTTGGAAGCGTAGAGAGAAAACTGAAAATTCATCGTCATGTGCTAACGTCCTCCACAGAACCTTGAATTTGGTCATTTCACGTCGTCATTTAGGAGATGACGGCAAAGAAATGTACCAAAATGTATAACGCACGTGCAGGGCCATTGTTTTTGCTCACTAAACCTATTGTTTTGTAGTGTCGTCGTTGCCGTCGCCGTTGTCGTTTCGTAAGCTCCCTATTTTGAATGCTAAGTCAACGTAACGATTTGTAGGGTTTATTAATTTTTGGCACCAAAACGAAGAATGACAATTTCCAAAGATAGGCACGCATTGCGTACGTGTGGTAGTGCAGTAACACAACGCTTTATTCCATATTGTCAACTGATCTGCGTTTCGTCTTCCAGGAGATTCAAGTTGTCTTTGCTTAATATGTAGCTCTGATAGTACACGATATTGTTTTGGTGCTGTATATCCATATAGTGCCATGGTAGATGTCTTAGGTAAATAGCCCCCTCAGAAGACATGTGGTTACTTGCAAAATAGTGAGGTTCCAGCACTTGGCTAATTAGCTTGACTTCTGGCTGTTATACACAATTGTGGTCTCATTCACACCGAAGCCCTTCAAGCTAATCCGGCGAAGCCGACGACATGCTGAAAAGGTCAGATGGGAACTTTAACGTCCCACCGAGTTAATGAACAAGGGCTGTAAGACGGGACATCCGGCTTATCGTCCTTGTCCGAGAAGACTAGAAAGACTATCCATCTGCAAATGTCATTACTAAGGCAGCACTTTCTGCCCAGTTATTTAAAGACTCTGAGTTTTGGTCCAGCCCGGGCTCGAACCCGCGACCTCCCACATGGAAGTCCAGTGCACTCTCGATTGAGTCAGCTGGTCGGCTGATCAGTCGGGACCGAAAATTCTGTTTTAACGCTCAAAAATGCGAACTTAGCAAGGTACAGATTTGTTAGCCTGCTTTATGCAAAACAAATATTGATAAAAAAGTAAATAAATATTGTAATAAAGTTTTTAGGAAGA
>NC_090888.1:30921465-30931465 GCF_036669925.1 Montipora capricornis | reverse complement strand
GTTTGTTGGTCGTCCAATTTCATGGCAGATAAATAAAAAACAAGGTGTGTTGGTAAAAGTTTTTTAAATATGAAACTCCCTAGTTGTGTATGAACACCGTGCTCGTCTTGAGAGATCTCTACAAAAGGAGAAGCTGGACCACAAGAATACAAAGTCAGGTGTGTTTCCTGGAATTTTTGTTTTATTGTTTAGTGTAAGTTATATATGTTTTTACAATGTACATGTAGTTACATTGTTGCTTAAAAGCCAAGTGACCAATGATAAGAAAATAGCTCTTAATCTGACACAATTAACAAGAACTTGCAGTTGAGTTCATCATTATACATATATTTTTCTCTGGTGTTTATTGTATGTTTATGAAAAAGAGATATTCAAAGAAGGTGAGTTATTCCTCAGAATGACAAGATTGCTTTAATTTAAATGATGAACCATAATTCTAAGTCTTATTAAAGTGCCTTTCAAAGCATTTTGTTACCATGGAAGGAAAATACATGTACATATATAATTTACATGTATTACCTCTTCTCTTTTACAGATTTTTCCAAAAGGCAAAATGCATTTCTTCTAAATATTACCAGATCCAAGGTAAGAATTGATTTTATCATATAAACACCGATGAAATACTGTACCAAGTGAGCTTTCATGCAAAAACATGATAATTATCTTATATCATGTTATATTCACACATGAAAAGATCACTGTTGCTATGGTTATATATAAAAATCATGCCTTTTGATGCCTTTTTTGAAATGATTTAGTATTTCTTTGGTGTTTGAAAAATATTTCATTCGTTTGCTGCACCCACTCGTGAAATACTTTTCAACGCTCGAAGAGAAATTTTTTATCTCCGCGTGGCCATGTAATATCCTCTATTTAAATATCTGCTGCAGAATGCATTAAGTTGCATGTACATTTGTACCTGTCTTGGTTTTTGGGTAGTCCATCTGTATTCTGAAAATTGCAAGAATAAGCTGAAATTGAAGCACTTAGGCTCTTACATATAATTTAAACTGTATCTGTGGTAACTGTATATTATTTTGATTGCAGCATGAAGCTATGAATAGATTCAATTCTTTAGAAACACAGTACAATATGGTTAAGGTGTGTATGCAGATACTAATAACATTTTATTATATAAACGTCAATAAAATACCACGTCAGCTTTGCGCAAAAACATGATATCTTATATCATGTTATTTTCACATGTGAAAAGATCACTGTTGCTACATGATTACATACAAAAATTGCACCTTTCGATGCCTTTCGTGAAGTGATTTAGTATTACTTTCATTGGTGTTTATATAATAAATAGAATATTACATGGCCGCTTGAAGATACAAAATTTCTCTTCTCATGTTGAAAAATATTTCACTTGTACACTGTCCTCGCTCGTGAATATTTTTCAACAGTTGAAGAGAAATTTTGTATCTCGGCGCAGCCACGTAATGTCCTCTATATAGCGGAGTTCTGTGTGCCAAATGCGTGCGTGCGGAGCACCATAGTTAGGAAAATATGGTATCCCACTGATGCGAGAAATTTTGATTTTAGGTATGTCATTGACTGTCTGTCCATACGTACGTGTGTCCATACGTCCATCCCCCATGAATGCCAATTAATTACATTTGTAAAAAGGGGGATCACGGTGCTTGTTTTGATGGTACAACGCTGATGAATACATACATCTTATTCGATGGTTTAACATATAATATGGGCGGATATTTTGCGAGCTGTGTAGTATTTTTCAGAGCCCCGCAATGAGCAAAATGTCCACGAGTATTACATGTTAATCAATCGAATAAGAGACTTATTATTCCACTATACAAAAAGGTGTTATTTTGCTTCAATTTTATTTGGTAAGAGTGTTTCTAAAAAAATGTATCATCTGTCCTTCAGGGTGCTTGCGAATGATGTAAACGGCACAGAAAGCCAGCCAAATGTCCTTTATTTGATTGTATAAACGAAATGACGAGAGACAAGCGATGACAGGCTAAATTCTCGGGCTTTTTATCGTGTTGAAAACAATTTCGTTCATCGAAAACTCCAGTTCCGTCCATATTTGCTCTGTTCAACAGTGTAATACCGTCTCATATTTTGCACGTTCTCTTGACCAAATATGGTAAAATGACGTAATAGTGAAATAATAAAACTATTTAAGGCACTTTGACAATTGCAGTGCATCTGTGATGTTGGACAAAATTAATTTAGCTTGATGTTACAAATGTAATTCATGATATGACGCAGATCCTGGTGTCATTCTTTGGTTAATTCACTTACATACCTGCTGTTTTACTTGTAATGGCTCCTTCCTTACAATTGTCGAAAAACTGGCCATAGATTTTTGCTGACTTTTTTAACACTCCATGAACTCACCATTCTCAGCAAAAACATGAAATAAAAAGTAGGGGTCACTGTACTTGTTCAGGAGAAAATAGCCATTCTTTGATGGATTAAGCTTGCATCAGTGAAAATCTGCCATTTTATCAATGTGCACGAGCTAATGCACATGCCAGTGATGCAAGAAATTATGCACAGTAGGATTGTGCAATGCAAACTAGGGAATCTTAAAGTAACAATGATGATACTAATAATTATTAAGAATTATTGGTCTGTGTTTTATTTTTTGTACTAGGCTCAAGCTAAAGAGGTTGAAACAGATTTCCATCGCCTTCAGCAACAATACAGTCGCCTCAGCTCAGAGCATGGTGTAGTGGTTAATGAACAAAAGAGGAATTTTCAAATGTACAAAGAACAAAAAATGAATGAACTTCTATCCCTTCAGGGTAAGAATGCAAGAGGGTTTCTTCAAATGCTCAACTTTGGATTGAATCATAAGGGAAACTACAGTATTTGTAACTTCTGGACATTTTTCCCCTACACTAAAAATTCCCAAATCAATATTAATGTGTACATTTTGATTAGGTCTGATGGCCAGTTGCCAGCATATGTAGACTGTTGTGATTTTCAGACGCCAATTGGTTGCTTTGCATGTTAGATTACAAAGTGGCATTTCTTGTACATAAGCCCTTATCCATGGAAAATGGATCCTTTTTTTTATGTACAGACTGTATGCCCCCCATTTTACAGCCCACTTTATTCCTACTTTCATCTCATTGTATTTGACATCTATTTTTCACAGATGATTAATGATATTAAAAAATATGTTTATCTCTACCAGTATTTTAAAGCTGTTACTTTGAAACAACAAATATCCTATGGGAGAAAATAGTCTGAAGTGGCAGTCAGTATGAGAGCAAATAGATTTAAAAACTTACAATGTACAGTGTTCATGAGTGACAAAAATAGGCCTGGGTTGAAGTTAATATAGCATCATAGTCAAAGGGGAAAATGCATGTATGGTTGAAACTGTGACAAAACATAGTTATACAGTGTATAATATAATACGTAAATGAGTTTCACATAGGACTAGAAAATCAGGACAAAATAAAAGTTGTTTCAAAATGATGGTCAGGAAATACAGGAAAAAGATTTTAAGCTACCACAAATGAAAAATGCCCAGGATAACTTTTGTAAAATTACAACAGTCTACTCTGCGAAATTAAGATGAAAGCTCAAATAATCCTCAGCTGGAATCCCTAGGTACTCCTGGAAATTTATTGACATTTGAGTAATTTCTGGAAATATCTGGAAATGTGTAAGGAAGACATGGAATTGGCTATGAATTTATGGAATAACTGAGAAATTCTCACATGTAAACATGAAGATGCACTATAAAAGGGGTCGCTTTATGCACTGCTTTTGTTTGAATTCATTCAAACATGTCAGATTAATTATCCAAGATGGTGATCAACAAACAGCAACACAGAGACTTAACCCCTAAAAATTTCTAACCCGAGAAAAAGGGTCTGGGGATTACAAAAAGAACGACAGGTAACATTTTATGACATACTGGTACATGTATCACAGACACTTTGCCATTGGGGGCTTTTTTATTGCACAAAATTATCACAGAGCTCGGTTGCATCCACAGTTGATTGACAAATCATTTTCATGTGCCTAAGGCACCATGCCTTTTATAGTGCATCTTCGTGTTTAACCCATTCACCCCTGACGCAGCACCCTTTGACAAGTAGAATTTGTAAGTACACAGAGTGAAATCATTCTGTGAATCTCACTCTCGGAACTGAAAGGATTAATAAAGTATGCGGCAAGAATTATACATTATTATATATAAAGTTGGAATTTTTTTTTTCAGTGAGCAAAACACAAGAAACAAGGCTAGCATTTCTTGCTCTTGTAAAAATATTCCAGCAGATCAGAGATTTATGAACTTTTTGATTCTACGAATTGACTGTAGATCAACCTATGGACTTTAAACTTTTGTGGATAGCTTTCCTCTAACAAGGTCTTCGTATATTGAACTTGTAGACATTTTTCTGGAAATCCAAACAGCAGGTGATATGAATGCAACAAAAATAATTATTGCAATGGTCGCTGTTTTTCAACAAGATTTTCCCCAAAGCCACAGCACTGACCATAATAATTCAAGTGTTTGTTAGAGATATTACAATATACAAAATACTGCAACATTATCTAATTTGTCCTTTGCAGAGGAGGTGAAAACTCTCAAAGAGCAAGTGGTGTCACTTAGAACACATCTCCAGTCAAAATCGCAGGAAACTGAACAGTACAAGGTTTGGTTTTGTTTTGTCACCTGTGGTTTAGATACACTGTGGGCACATGAGAAAATGACTTTTTGCTCCTACAAGGAATAATCATTCTATATTGTTTTTTTTTTATTATAAAATCGTTTTTCAAGTGCTCCCTGGCCTAAATTTTCCTTATTAAGAAAACACAGTGTTGTTGACTGGAATTTTCTACATTATGCCTAGTACTGGTGCTCATGGTGGCTTGCTATTGAACTTGTGCTTCCAAGAATCCTTGGCTTTTTCTTATGTCCTATTGATGGAGTCCTTTTCAAGCAGATTGAAGCAAATGTTTGAACCAAGTAATGCTACTGTAGAAAAATCCCTGTTTTGGTACATGTGTTAGCTAAATTACATTCAATTCAGTAGCAGGCTAGATCAAGGAGCCATGGCATTATAATAACTCTATGCTCACAGGAATGTGATGTGCATGTACATTGTATGCAGGAGATCTAATATGTGTCACTAGGTGGTACTTTCTGTTGTGAGATTCTTAAACTCCTGAATTCCAGTAGATGAAATAAACCCTCAGAGTGATAGATTACGTAGAAAGCATGTGAATTTTATCTTTTGGTCTGTGTAATTCGTGTTCTACACACTTTATATTATGCTGCAACTTACAGGAATGATGAAGTACTCTCCCCTTCAGCCCTAATTGGTCAGCTTATAACAAGAACATTTTTGAATTTGTGCATTGAAAATATCGATAAATCAATGCTGTTGCTTAGTACTGGTAATATTTTTTGCAGCTGCACTTACTGATGAAATTCCGTTTCTGTAATTTAGGCCTGTTTTCTTCTTTATACACTATGTTTTCCTTAGTGTGAGCAACTTTCTGAATGGTGGCCAGCTTTAACTATTAAGGTATTGGTTGAAAGCAAATTACTATTCTGTCAGTTTTCTAGTTCAAGAGCATTGGAAGCAAGTCGAATCTACCAAGAGAAATTGAAAATGCTGGAAGAGAAACTTGCAAGCTACAAAGTATGTATGTAAGAAAATATAACGTTTTGCTTCCATGCATTCTTTTTGCAATTTGCCGTTTTTTACATTTGTACGTTTACTTGGACAGTAGCTCCCTGTTCTTAGCCCATTTTTTTTTGTGGAGACCAGATATTCTTCATCTACCAGAAGGTTATTATGGGTATTTCATATCATAAATTTGCATTTTTGTTTTTTTAATGATCGATAGGAAATGGTCAAGAAGACTGTTACAAACAAGGACGGGAGAACAGCAGACAAAACTCATGGTATGCAAAGTTCTTGTTTTTAACCAAGTTCAGATGAACAGATACGGTATGTGCAGCAAATTATTTTGGCCATTTTTGCGTAATATACAAATTTAAAACAGTAGTTTATTGAAAACAATGTTTGGATACTTTGTTTACTTTGAATCTTTGGTATTTTTATCTAGAGTCAAAATATGCGCGCCAATGGGCCAATGGGCAAATTGAGTCCTCACATATACGTAATACGTATACTGTTGAATCCGCAACTTTTTCTCTGCGGATTCAAAAGTTTTGACGTGCACGTGTAAGAGATTAGAGAAGACGTCAAAAATGATGCCTCAAGAACATCAGTGATTGACTCGGCAATCGACTTTGTGCCACTTTTTTTTTCTTACCAAATCTGACGTCATCTGTGACCTTATACTGAACAGAGGCATGGCAACGTGGGATCTATTTGTTAACTGTATTTTTTTGGATTATTAAAGAAATTCTGTCTACTGTAAATCTTTAAGGTGACGCTGTCGTAGGAGGTTTCGGTAGGAAAAGGGTTGGTGAGCAAGAGAGGAAGCGTCAACATGAGGAAAGGTAACAATATAATTATTTCAGCTGTTTTACCCTTTTGTAGGTAATTTCACCTATTCCACTCGGACTCGTTCGTTCCAATCGTGATAGTACATGTATAAGCAAGCAAGAGAAGCATACCTCATTAACATAGCAAACACCATAAAACCTTTAGGTCCGAGTTTAATAAAATCGCAAAATTGAAATGTGAAATTTCCATTTTTGGTTTCCGTGAAAATTGAAAATTGTTCTCAAATTTTCATTTTTGTTTTTCCTTGTAGACTGAAAGTTCAAATTCGATGTTTCACTTTTAATTTTCGTTTTCTTGGAAATTGAAAATTGAAAATCGTAGCTTGGTACTGGAGTACACGCATTCCAAAGAGTTGTTGTCAGTTGTGGTCCTCTCAGTTATGGGATCGAAATGAAATGTGCAGCAATATTATTTTATCATTACAGCACAACTCAGTCTCCCACAACCGATATCAGCAATCGGCGGGGACGCAGGAGTCGCCAGGTTGACAAACAGATCAAATCGCTTGGTGACGGTGGTGAGTGTCCGCGGTGAAACACTTCTGTGCGCGCGCACATTTGTAAACGGCTGGCTAGAGAGGTGGGAAAGGGGAAACGGCGATGGAAAAGAGTTTGCAGGCAGGATAAAGAGCACTTGTGTATTTTTGTTAGGTCTTATGCGAGAGCGGAAGTGAGCGCATTATTTAAATTCACGGTATAAAAGCAGGTTGGTAGGTAAACGTTTCCGACGCCCACGCTTTTGGCTTAGACGCTTTTCTGCGCTCTGTAGGTTACCATACACCTTATTCCAAAATGGCCGCCATTTTAGTATTCTTTTGTTTCCATGCAAATTGGCCCTTACGGCCTCGCTTTCAAAAGTAAAATTCAAAGGAATATTTAACTTTGGGCCAATTTGGATGGAAACAAAAGAATACTAAAATAGTGGCCATTTTGGAATAAGGTGAATTACTGTCTATCACTTCACACCCATTCACCCTACTCCTCGCACGTCAGTGCTTGCATCTGCCGACTGAGTGTTGCTAAGTACGCGACCCTAAGCTCGGTGTTTTGGTACTTCAGTGCTTTAATATTTTACTTGTTTTCCAAGATGCACGCCCAGTAGATCTGGGAAGGACCCTAGACGAAAATGTTGACAAGCAAAATCCAAATGTTCCTGCTGTGGGTGATGGCAAAGCTAAAAAAGGCAGCGATACGGCGGACACAGCAGTAAATGTTAACGGACAGAATGAAGGTTACACAAGATACGGTAATATTCCGTTAAAAGACAGCAATGAAGATAAATGGATTGCACCAGCTGAGAATAAAACAGCGAATAGGTGGTCCGATATTATAAAGGTAAACCATGAAACACTATACTCCCAAAAAAAACCCACTCGAATCACACCACGGGCAGCCTTAATAGCTCTAGCCTGCGTAGCAAGCGCTCAAAGGGGTGGGAAAGAGGAAGGCAGAACGCGAATGCTGAAATGGAAGGGATATTATTTCCTTCTCTTTTCCATTTACTCACCTGTACATACAATTTGCTTCCTTGTACCAAATTACCACCTTTGGCACAATTTTTGAGGTAGTAAGTGACAATTAGGGTTCTTAATTATGTTCTTAATTTTCATGAAGGAGATATGGCTGTTGATTGCCAGAAAATTACCTAAACTTGGGTTTGGTCCTTAAAGATAAAGTTCAGTATTTATTGAAAACTGCATTATGATAAGCCTGACAAAACTGATTTTTTGGGGGTAAAAGAGGTGCATTATGGGATTTGAGAATGTAGAGAATACCTCCCCCACAGAAGAGATTGAAAATTCCAGAGGGGTGGGGGATCAATATGCACCTGGCTTAGAAGGCAAAACCGTTAGACTGTTAAATTGCAAGAATATAAGCAGTCCATTGCAACCCTTCTTTTATGCAAGGTCCATGAAGCAATTTCACTACTTATAACCTGTTTTTGTTGTAGCAATCAATACTAGTTTTGAAATTACAGTTTGGTATTTTCTTGCACTATAAAATTGCACTCTCAATCAATTCTCAAAGTCAAAATCCTTGGTTAAAATATAGATAATATATTAGCCAAAGCCACATGTAGGAACCCGCTTGATCTTGCTTGGCTGGACAAGTTGTATTTTGGTTCGGGTGCTTTTTGCTTTTCCTTATGGGTTTTTGTGGAACTTCGTGCCTAGACTGACTTTAAAAATGTCGCAAAATGAATTAAGCTTCAGCAGGTTTATTAGAGGATACTGATTTGACTTTTTTTCTTCTTCTTCATTTGCTTTTTTCAGGCGGCTCAACAAAGCTACCGTGAAAGTGAAGGTGAAAAAAGAGAAGAACCGAATAAAGCAAAGAATGAAGAGGAAAAAGAGACTGGGAACGAAAGAAGGGAAGCGGAAATAGATGGAGAACAACTAAAAATGGAAGAAGATTTTGGTGATCAGAATGATAAGCCTGAGGTGCGGCCAAGAGTTGTAGGTGTTGATAGACTGGATTTACAGAAAAAGCAACTGAACATTGGTCGAGGAGACCGAGGAAAAAATGACCTGCAGAACCAAGACAAGCAAAAGAATACGATGGATGAGAAAGACGAAGAGAGAGTTAATGAAGAGGACGATGGTGATGGCTTATCACGCGAGAACATGAATAGACACGAGGAGAAATTGGACAAGAGTTACCATCACAAACAGGCAGCCAAGTCTCAGAGGCAGACGAATTCCAGAGAAAGAGACGCGGGGGTTGGTAAGGTGGCTCCCATACCAGCGGTACAAAGACAGGATAAGGCACAGAAGCAAGGTATGCTCGTTGTTTGTGCTTCAAATTTTCTGCCTCCTAGTGGATCATTCCATAATTCCATCGAGGAAAATACGCTCATCGTTTCCCAAAAAACTTGATGGAAATAGAGAACACAAGAGATTCGTTCCGTGCTGCTGCCAGATTGCGGATGACATGGTTTTTGCTGTTAAATATTTGTTTCGCTATGATAGTTTTGGTTTGGTTTGTTTTTTATAGTTGGTGATGAGGAGGATGCAGGCAACATCCAAAATGAACAGGAAAGTGATCCAGATGAGGAAGACCCTGATGATGCTGGCGAGGAGGAGGATGACGACAATTCACCACATCAACGACACAATGACGACATGGCGGCACATGATAGATCTCTCAAGGCCGCAGCCGCTGTCCAGGATGTTGAGACCGACGGTGACGAACAAAATGCTTAACAATTCAAGGAAATCTAATTTATTATTTAACAGCCACCTGTATCCGATGCCAAAGTCTGGAATCATTCACCTTATTGGGGAACATGGCAAAATAATCATCGTGCGATGAGTGGCATGGGGGTACTAGGGGAGGGGTCCATAATTTTTACTCGCTGATATTTCCATCCCGTTCCCCACTAAGGATTTTGGTCTTTGGATTCCGTAACATCACAAAATAATTAGAAATTTGAGGAATTTAGAATTACATTAGTCTGTCGAGATGAAAGAGACTAGAACGGATCGAGGGACTGATAGAACACCTTCCTTTCTTCGAAAT
>NC_090888.1:30883965-30913965 GCF_036669925.1 Montipora capricornis | reverse complement strand
GTTGAAAAAACCAGACCCAAACACCAAAAAATTGAAACCGTCTTTCCATTACATTACCTTATAATTGCTTAACGCAGTTCCAAGAGCCTCTATCGTCTCCATATCAAGGTGGTTTGTCGGTTCGTCAAGGATGAGGAAATGTGGCCTAAGAATAGGCGAATCAAAAAGGTTGCAGTTTTATTAGCAAGATTGTGGGAGGACCAAAGAGGACAAGTCTACCTCAATTTGCTCTTACGAGTTCGAGGGGAAATCTGCCGTGCATAAACACATGTTCATTGTCTTTATGTAGAAGCACATGATCTTGAAGCATGTAGCTTGCGACTCTTTTCCTTGCAACATAGCTAGGGATTTCAGAATACCAATTTTATGCCCAAATATGGACAAAAATAAGATCGATGCTGCACGCGCGGGAAAATGCACGAGTTACGTTACATCCAAATAAGGGCATTTTTAAACTTAAAAAAACCCCAGGTCTGAACCAGAAGTCATGAGCTTCTGATTCATGCAATAATTCGCTTCTGTCGCTTGATTTCACTCCTCGATCGATCCATTTCAGAAATATCCTATTGAAACCTAATGCTTGCTTTTGGAATCACTTTTGTTCCAAAAAGCTCCAGGAATGCTTTGTCGGTAAGGCTTTGAAATTAATCCTTTAGCACCTGAATGCAAGTTAGGTTTTGGCACCTTAAGTGCAATCCAAATTAACCAAATATTCGCAATGCGTCTTCTTTCTGTCAAATACAACGACGGCCAAAACCGAAAGCGCTTCGACAGCCGAGTCGCTCTGGATAAGAGAGAGATTTGGATTAAATGTATTCTTGTCTGAAATGCTCATTTTCAAACCTTTAAAATTATGTCCTTCTTTATAGCTATTTCACAGGGAAATTTGCCGACTGAAAAACCGTTGATAACCTAACAGCACTGTTTTAGAGACACATGCACAAGTTAATATCAAGACGCATTCTCCGCGACCACACAATAGAAAAGAAACAACAAGGTTTAACTTTACTGACAATCACAAGCCCGTGGCAAATTACCATACGCGACTACGATAACGACGAAACTCAGCACAATTCATAACGTGGTCTGCCACAGGCATCCCACGTAATGATAAGGCTTAAAAATGGGAACAACTAAACAAGCCACACATTTGTATACCCTACAGAACTCGACCCATTTTACATGCCACAATACACGTCTCGAATCCTTGAGAGCACTCACCTTATCATACTCATCAAAGCCATTACCACTCGACTCTTTTGTCCGCCTGACAAGCTCCTAACAGGTCTAAGGGCCAAGTCACCTATCACTCCATATCTACCAAGCTGACGGCGATATTCTTCCTCGTGCTGTCCTGAAATGAAATCCACGCAAAAGATGAAAACAATATTAACAGGCACTGCTCCACTGCCAAGTTCTTTAAGTTTCCTCTGGATATCAGGGGTCCTGTTTTCGAAAGTCCCGCAAGTCTCTTCAATGTCTTCGTTTTCCATTACGCACAACCCAATACCTTCTCAAACCTTCTTCGTCCAAACAAACCCGTTCAGAGGTTTGTAACCTATCGCCAAAAAAGGCAAGTAGTAATATGTCAAGTGAAACTTAAAGACCTCTTTCAAAATGGCAACCAAATATAACATTCTTATGTTTTAATGCTAATAAGCCTTTCTAGCCTTATTCGCTTCAAAATTAGGGCAGTAGGTATAATTAGCATACATACACAAGGATGTAAAGGTGGTCGCCTTTTATGAAAGTGGTCTATACTTAATCCTCTTCGTGCGTGTCCGCACATAAGGCTTTGGGTTTACCTGGAAATTTGGAGGCAATTAATTCCAGCGGACTTTGCTGAGAACCAAGTTGATCCACGTGATGTTGACTGAAGTAACCAATCTTGAGGTTTCTGCAGGATTGGCACAAATACAAAATGCAGTGTCAATAGAAAACGTGTACTTATAATAAGTTTCTCGTACAGAATAATGTGCAATTCTCAACTTCACACCTTGAGGTTTTTCTCCGGGTTCTCCGGTTTTCTGCTCTCATCAGAAACAAACATTTTGTTTTATTTTATTCAACCCGCATTAATTTGGGTTAATTTTTTTGGAATTGTATTCAATTAGTACAACACCTTTACTTGGATACGTTGCCTCAAGACATAATAAGGTTTCTTTTATTCACTATTAATATTATTATAATTTGTTTCTATTTATTTTATCAAATAACGTTATAAGCCCTTACGTTTTTCTTCCTGAGAACGAAAATGAACAAAATTTATATGCAAAAAAGACGCCCAGTGATTTTTTGCAACAATAGAATTTCACAAACGAGTTTTACAATGCTGTAGAAAAGAACAAGTTTGGGCCTCGGTATCACAAAACTGTTCTCTACACAGTTTTCTGAATTATACAGTTATGATAACAAAGATTTCATTCTCTTCTGTGAAAGACTTTTTAACTAGCCTGTCAAATGAACCTGTAAGTCTTTGACTTCCCTTGGAGCTAAGATTCCAATCTCATCAAGTTCGAAATTCCTTTCCTTCAAACTTCAAGGCTGACAAATGAACCTGATTATCTACAGTCGTACCTATGAGCGAACTTCAAACCGGATACTGGCTCCAATTCACCAAGTAACAGCTTTAACAGTGTTGTCTTACCCTGCCCATTTTCGCCAACCTACAATGAAATCAAGTCAAAAGTACGACCAAATCAAAGAGGTTCTCGCCGTTACAGCAATTATCGAGTTATATAATGGACACTGATGAACTCTACAGCAGCACTCTTTACACACTTGACTTTTTACAGTCCCAAACGATTTCAGACGCATGAAATTTGGTTCTGTTGTTTACCTTAGTTCCTTTTCAACCAAGTTGAATAACAACGTTTTGGTATATTTGGTTCATGCAGACAGTCATACCTTTCGCCTGTTCAGTCTGCGTATAAATAGCCTGAGGATCTGATCATCCTCGTGTCACTTATTCTTACAAAGTGTCCATGAACAACAGCGATAACAAATCGCAAATCTCAAGCAGACCAAAATTTCTAAAACAAAGTATGGCAACTTACCAACGCAATTCTTGATTCTTGATTTGCAGACAGACTGACTTTATTTAACACAACTTTTCCTTTTTCATAGTGGAAAGTCACCTGTGAAAGCAAAAGACATTGCCACAAATTCTCGGAAACAGAATCTCCAAGGTTGTTGATTCTCAAGTTCAAATAAAATGTTGTATCGTAGTTATAACGTTTCCGAACGTTTTCTTTTTTTGTGCGAAAACAATGGTCAAACCCTCATTTTCAAGTGATTTGGATGATGAGGGATGGTCATGGCTGGCAAACTGTTTCTTTTAATAAAATCTTACAATAACAGCGAGTCTGTCCAATTGACCGAATGCAAAAATGGCCGCCAACAAATTATTCTTTTGTTTTTGTGTTAATTAGCCTAACTAGCCTCGTTTTACAGCCCAAATTCTTTTAATTTTACCCGTGTGAACGAGGCTAGTTAGGCTAATTAACACAAAGACAAAAGAATAATTTGTCGACGGCCATTTTTGCATTCGGTTAATGTTGGACACGAAATGGAACAACTCTGCGTAAGCCACCAAGTAACGCCTTTTCGTAAACATTTTGAAACGAAACGAGTGTAACGTTATCATAGTGTAAACCTTTCAAAAAGGAAAGACGTCAGTGTAGAAAACTGAAGAAAACGCATTGGTGCAGATAGGGGAAAATGGAGACTTTTGGAGACAGAGATAAAAAGCGTTGGAGAATCATCAGTTTTTTCCATCGTTTTTTGAGCCTTTAACCTAATAGTGTGGATAAGTAAAAGCAAAGAATTTCGAAAACGTGGTTTGAAGACTACTATTGAACAATCCTCATCAAAAGATTTTTCAAGGAACACTGACGAGTTGCACTGACCTCATCCAGTTGTAAAATGGGCGGGGACAACTTCTCACAATCAGGAAACCTGCCATTACAGAAATATTGTGTTGGCAATAAGCATGAAAGCAATTTAATCGTAGCTCGACCTGAAAAGAATCAAAACCTATTCTGGACACTGGATTGAGAGTGACTTACTTTAGAACAACCGGTGGATCCACCACAACGGGCTGAAGATCAGGGCTGCAAACAAAATACAATTGACAACCAGTCAATAAGCACAAGAAAAGACTAAAAGGAGAGAAAACACATTCTTCACTGTTCCAATGTAAGTAAGAAACATGGGAAGATCAGAAATTAAATTAAATTATTATATTTCATCCTCTATTACTATAATAACTATCATTATTACTGCTGTATTTATGTTGCGATAATTTGTTCTAATTTTTTTTTTTTGCACAAACAAGAAAATCTTGCTCGAGTTTGAACAGAATATCTCCTACATGTTTTTTTCGTTTCAACACAAACCGTAATGTTAAGATCTGTGATATTCCGTTTGGTAAAGGGCAGTACAGTTACACCAGGCCTGCTTCAACTGACTACACGTCAAGTTGAAAATCTCCAACTACGAAGTCGATTTTGCATATTACCATCAAAAAGCGACTCCAGCGTCAATAGCAGTTTTTCTTACATTTGACAGCAAAAGCTGCTGCTTATTGCTTCACTCTTTTGAAATTGCTGTATGGGCTCATCAACTTACAGTTTCTCCAAAGCCTTTAATCTGCTTTGTGCCAGGGAAGCTCTTTTTGCATTATATCTCCATCTGTCGACAAATGCCTGGCGAATTAACCATAAAACTAAATGTCTTTGTAGAACAAAAAAATCTGAAACTAAGATGATTTTTGCTGGTTCTTAATTTTGACTGGGGCGGGGGTGCACACTTAAACAAAACAGCCGAAGAGTTTTCATAAGACTTTGAGTGACTATAAAATACTAGTTGAGTGTACTACCATAAAAAAAACACGATGTTCTCCTGCAATTCGGTGTGAATAGATAATATAAACAAATTGCGATTTTGAGACGGCAATACCACATTATATTGACGGCTAGTTGGGAGAAAATATGTAAACTAATCAACGCGCCTGATCGAAATTTCAATTCTTTCTACCTGCGCAACGTATTTGTTTGCGTACGTCAGCAACCCAATTCAGTGCAACGACGTCAATTTCAACATTAGAACCAATCACAGGCCGCAAAAGTGAGACGGCAATACCACGAAATATTGACGGCTCGCGCATAGGCAAAACTATAAGAAGATCGCGATACTAGGGAAAGTTCCCAAATCAAAACGTCACTCTTACATATCAGTTCCGAATTCTTTTCGATTGCAAAGTGAGAATGCTTGCCTGGGATGATTCGAATTCCGTTTCCGCTAAAAGGAGACTATCACAAAGGTACTCTGATACTCAGAAAACTTTAGGAAAGTCGAAACGCGGTTACAGGGTTGTGTATAAGAACGCTCTCTAAACGTAATTGGCTATCAACTGGTGACACGTGATAGGCGATTGGCCGATTCGCTTTGCGTTACAATTCGCAAAGCGGACCGGCCAAAATCTACAATCTAAGATGTAATCTCGTGCTTGACACAAATGATAGACGCTGTTTTCGCAAGCCACAGCGAAGTTTAAAAGCAGCAAGTGACTGCGGTATTTGAGATCGACTGCAGCGGAGCCAGGTTTGAACATCGTATGTTCACGGCATTTCCGAATCTCAAGGGAAGTACCCTGACAACTTGGCAAGACGGTTCCGCAAAAAAATATTAAGTTATAAAACATTGACGCAGACAGCCGAATACTGTTCCATATTACAAGGAAATCTGGTTAATAGCCACCGACGACAACTGTCTGTATTTTACTTCCTTTACTTAATCGTACATTAAGTCTGCATCCTAACTGTACAAGGAACTCTTTCAATGTGACCTCATTCACTGTGACACTTAATTCCCAAGCGCCCGCAATGATTTCTGGGATTTTCGTGCCTCAATTCGCTGTCTGTCCCTGTCACATACACTATGAAGTTTCTCTTTTCTCCACGCAACAAGTTACTTGTCCCTGCAACATGACAACTCTAATTTCGGGGTGCTTTTTTCCCTTATTTGTCGCGCCAATAGCCCAATTTTCGATACATTAAAATTCAGTCCTAAACAAAAGACATCAGCTCGAGGCATTGGGGAATTAATTCATACACAATCCTTAAAATTTATTTATTCCCCAGAGCCTCGATATGATACCTCTTGTTTAGGACTGAATTTTAATATATCGAAATTGGTCTATTGGTTTGGCAATTTCGTCAATAGTCCCATGCTGGTTGCGTAACTAAGGTAATGAATGAAGGTTAGGCTCGACCACAAGCTGCTGTTTCAGGAAGACCGGATTTGAGGCAGCAGAGAGAATGACGGAAATCGAGTCTAATGAAAGTCTGCAAGTCTATGATAAACATACCTGTAGATGCTGTCTGTGCATTTGCTGTGCCTCATATTCACGTTGTTGATTGGTCAGCTTTTCTGTCATGCTTTTCACAAAATTCTACAAACGATAGGATTTCCATAAAAATTAAAGATATTTCTAAATACAAATCCTTGTACATGTACATCACGATCCGGCCTTCATCTGAGACACGCCACGATTAAGTCCCGCTCCAGTTCACACTAATACCACCCCCCTCCCTTTCTGTTTTGGGTACAAGTTTTTTTCTTAGAGATAAGAGGTAAATACAATTTCAATAACTATTTTGCGATCAAAATGTGTACATGTAATGGAAATGAACACCACAGGTGACTCTTCTTAGGTCCCATGCATATGTGCAGGGCAAACATTAAGCAGTTCACTATACTCTATCAAGGACCACAAATCTGGAATGCTTTCCCACTTTCAATTACATCTCTTTCCAGTTAATCTTCCTTTAAAAGAGAGTTCGCTGATTTCATTAATAATTAAATATTTCTCACGATAAAAAGCAAATAACATAAACAGTAACTATGAAGCCATCAAAATAGCAGTTTGAATTTTTCATTTCGTTTTCTACGCTCACCTTCTGCTGTAATTGATTTCTTATTCACGTATCACCAAGGAGACCTTTCAGTATAAGCCTTACGATTTTTTAGAGGTCTCCTCGCCGCTTAATGTATGTTTTAAAATTTATACAATTTCGTATCGTGGCAAACAAAACATTGATTGATTGATTGATTGATTGATTGAAGCTGTTAAAGGCAAATTACAATATTTTAACAATAGTTGCCACTCAGCTACTCGGAAACAGTTCCAATTAAAGACCTAAACGAAAACCACTGGCTGTCCGCTAAATGTAAATATGACTATTTGTATAACATTTCCTTTCAGAGGGGGAGGGGTTATAAATTTGGACAGTTGTATGATATCCCTTTCTTGATTTTTCTCACATTTCTATACCTATTTTTAAAAGGCTAAGAATGACCTTTAGTTGATGTTTTCATGTGATACACACCTCATAGTTTCCTCTGTATGTTTCCAGTCTTTGTGAATGCATGTGAATGATATCAGTAGCAACAGCATCAAGAAAGCTGCGGTCATGTGATACAACCATCAGAGTGCATGGCCAATTCTATCAACAGATACACACAATACGTCTGACTTTGACAAATGCAACTCTGTAACAAAGAAATTTCTTTTGGCACTAATTATAGTAATAAACCATAGCAATAACCATACAACTCACTAAAAGATACTTTTCCAGCCATAATACAGCTTTTAGGTCCAACATATTTGTAGGTTCTAAACAAGAAAACAACAATCAGGTTACACACGAATAACAAAACATGGCTACAGGTCGCCTTAACTCTGGTCTTTGCATTGGCAAATTTCACTGGAGCGGTTTTCAATTGAGTGTCCAAAGTAATTAGCGAATTGGTTTGGTTTTGCATTACTTCACGCAGTGATTGGTGCACAGTTTTCGCGCCATTTTTTCAACCAATCAGAAGGGAAACCAAACCAAACGTGTCGACTACGTGTAATTACTTCGAGTTTTGATTGGTTTACTGGATTGTCTTCGTCCTTTTTGATTGGCCAAAGTAATTACTTTGGTTTTGGTTTTACAACACTCAATTGAAACTCGCTCGATAACGATTGTCACTAGATGGCATTTCCGGAAATTCCTGTGATTTGTAACCAAGAAAAACCACCTGTCTTGTTCTAATTTCATAAAGGCTCTGAATTACCATTTATACCACACAAAGTTGGTAACAGATATCGAAATCCCTGTAAAAAACGAACAACATTGAACACATGCTGGTAAAAAATCTTGCAGGATATTTGAGGGCCACTAAGGACAATCAAAAGACTGCTTACAATAGTAATTACTATTTTTCACATTGACATTTTCTATTTATAACTTCAGCTTCCATCGCTTTGTATTCGAAGTAACTGAGGATGGTAGACGTTTCTGATGAAACATGTATTACAAACTCAAAGGCTTCGTCGTTTTCCTTAAATTCTTTATTTGTCTGTTACTATCAAGACCTTTTGGAAATAATAATAATAATAATAAATCTTGTTTGTTACTTTCTCGGAGGCTACCATGAAAAGCTAAGGAAAGGACTAAGCTCAATAACGAACATTGACAAAGAGCAGTCATTCTTTATTGAACGCTGTCAGAGATGGATTATCTGCCAGAACGCAAATATAGTTAAGTAGTTCTATGAATATGTATAAACTGTTTGAATGTAAAGAAAATAATGAAGAGTAACTTAACCAGCCCAGACCCATGTCCGCAAGTTATGTAATCGATTCATGAAAACAAAAATGAAATCTTCCATAATAACAATCAGCTTCTACGGAGCTTCTTCACCTTCCCAGAACTTCCGGAGGTAGAGGCCTGAGGTCTGTGGAGTCTGAGTACAAGTTGACTAAAGTGAAGGCCGCCGTCTAGCTTTTCTCAGACTGAGATGATACTATGTCCATGGCTAGAGCGTTTGAAGAGAATTGTGTTTGAATGGGAAGAAGATCTCTCAAAAAGGATGCAGCGAAATATGCAGCGGAAATGGGCATAAGTCTAAAGCTCACATACCCTGACCCAGAGGTTTACAATGAGGTAGGAGAGAAGATCAAGGTCGAGGTAGTCGGGATGGAATGGCGGAAGAAAGAACAGACTACCGGTAAGAGAGAACAGGAGATACGAGACCAGCACTGGCAAGGGAAGTTCTTCAAAGAACGGTGGGCGGATGAAGATCTAGTAAATTGCTTCAGTTGGATTCATAAGCGAAAGCTTGCCACCTCGTATACTATCGCGGGCATCTTCGAGCTATGTGACCAACTACTTTTAGCAAAACTGTACCACCAAAACAAAACAGGAATACTTTTCAGAATGGATGTCAAGTGTAGCTTATGTGGGAAGGCCCAAGGTTGCAGTGCACTGGCATAGAGTAACTACCTCGCAAGACACAATGGGGTTCTGAAGATTCTTTTCTTCGAACTCCTTGTGATCTTAAGCTCATAGAGAAAACTTTGCCCTGGTACTCCCAAACAACTCCTAAACCAGTATATCACAATGAAAGAGCAACTGCTTTTTGGGACGTTCCCATGTTTGCACATAACACCAAACTGAGAGCGAATCGGATTGATATGGAGACAAGAAGAGTCACCCTTCCAGAGATGACCAGCCTCTAAACTAAGTGCAGAAGCACCATGAGAAAACCAGTAAGTAGGCACCGCTGCGGTGGGAGCTGTCCCAACAATTCCCTGGTTATAGAGTAACCCAACATAACATCCTAATGGATGTCTTGGGCCGCTATTCCAAGGATACGGCCAAAAGCGTGCGGGAGATGCTGGGAATGCAGAGAGCGGAAGTCGTCTTGCTGCAAATGCAGAAAGCAGTCGTTTTAAGCACCCCGCTAAATAGTGTAGATAGCCTCGGACATTGTAGGGTTTGCGCGGTGCATGGATTTTGAAAGTTAGCTTACGAAGTTCGGGTCCTAATGCTTATTGTATTTTCTAAGGGTTTCACAATGTGTTATTTTAGGCTAACAGAGGTTTGTTACACACTAGGCACCTTATCTCTGTTTAACATCTATGGCATCCTTCCGTTTTCACTAGCAATAATGCTAATGCTAATGATAATGATAATGATAATGATAATGATAATTCAATATCTATCTCTTCAACTTCTAAAGGAGAAAATACCACCCTTTTCCTTAACAAATGACCAAGAAGAGAAATCATCTCACCGTCAAGAAGTAAAAGATCTGGCCTGAAAAGCAAGACCAACAAAATATTGACTTCAATTGTCCAAAATTAAAACAATAAAAACAGTTCATATTATTTTGTGGTAAAAACTGGTACGAAACTCTCAGCCAATTCACTATACTCATTAATTAAAAGCTAAAGCTTGGGTACACAAATTACCAAAACAAGATCCTTACACAATAATCAAGACATAGGTAACTACTTAATGTGAAAGCTGCAACTTACCGACTGAACAGTGTCCTTGCAAGAGCAAGCCGCATTCTCCAACCACCAGATAACTCTCTGTGGATAAGATGAAAGAGAGTGTCTAACAAATTCATTATTGACTCCCACAAGAGAGATTTCTCTTGCTTTTATGTCCTCCACATCCTACATGTAAATGCATCATGACACGCTATATTGCTTGGCAATGGGTCAAAAGAACATCTGAAAAATCAGAGTCCTACACAGGATTTGAACCTACAACATCTGTAACAACAGTTGAACGCTCTATTAGCTATAAGTTGTTTACTAATTAGCTTCTTGATGTACAATGTGCATCACTGGTCTGCGGGTTCTACAAGTCATACCCATCAAATTTTAGATGAAACCATAGTGATGCTCCAGTGACTGGAACAAACAATATTTGTTAAGAAACTAATAAAAAGAAGCCACCAACACACTTTTCTAGCTTTCTTTATCATTCTTTAACCCATTGACTCCTAGGTCAGCGAGACATGATACATTTCATTCTGTTTAATGCCAGATGATTTTACTTGTCAATGGAGGGGGGCGGGGCAGTTCAGGAGTTAATGGGTTAAGACATTCTCACTGCCCATGTAACACCAAGGAAACAGTCTACAAGGCTTTAGTAAGACCAACTTAGAATACTGTTTGTCAAAGTAGGATACATGTACAGCCATGGACATCAACATAGTAGAAAGGGTTCTAAGGTCAGTCTTCGGTAAAATTATGAACAAAAAATCTCCAAGACTCCACTCAAAATACTATTAGTGACAGAGCAGAATTCAAATTTGAATTTCAGTCTTGCAGTTTTATACTGATTGCACAGGACTCTTGCTGTGTGATGAGTCAAAAATGAAGAATACTTAATGATCAAAGTTCATGGGAAAGTGTAAATGTAAGCACTGTAGTTTATTCAAGCTACACTGTAGATACATGTCTCTTAACTCACATGTGCCTTGCACCCATGTTGACCTTGATTTTTTCCTCAACATAATCAAAGACAAAGACCAGTTGCACCAAACTACAAGTAAAGTGAGCTAAAATAACATTGTCTTGATTATTATTAACTTTCTACCTTGTTTGTTGACCTTGCATTTTTGTTGAAAAGCCAAGTCCAGCAAGTATAGAAGAGGCCCTGAAAGAACGTGATTAAATGTTGGGTGTTGTCAGGACCATTATTTTGCTGGTAATGACTTATCCACTAGTTTACCAAAATGGTAAGAATGCTGCTGTGGGGAAGGGAGATGTTCAATTATGCTTGCAGTGATTTAACGATGGTTCATGCAGTGAATTGAAGGGAGACCCCCAACCTGGAACCCCAACTGGACCTCCTTCTGGACCCCACTTGAGAGAAGAAAAAAGCATACAGTGTAGATGGTTTTTCACAGTGATGTCATCAAATTCTAAAATTAAAATCGCAAGGTCTCCTGAATTGTTATCTAAAGAAGGTTAGAGATGACCTAGAAATAAATCTTTTTCCAAGTTCCAGTCTCATGACGCCTTTCGTTTTGAAAATACAGCATTTTGGATTACCTAATTGTCACAATGCATGACACCATGAAATTACTTGGTTGAAAAAAAATGTCTACATCCCTTTTAATCGCAGCAGTTTGAGCTTTTCAAGTACATTAGGAGATGTGTTCAAACACATGTATTTCATCTCATGAGGGAAAAATAAGAACTTTCATCGCAAAGTGAACTCCAGATGTTTTCCATTTATTAACAGGCCGCCATATTGGTGGACCATGTGGAGTCTCCACACAAAACTCTATAAAGTTGTTTGAAACACTTCAACAAATAACTCCGAAACAATGTACCACACAGACCTGAGAATTGGAGAGGTGGTTAAAAGATTTGTTTCCTAGCTACAACATTCCAAGTTCTTGGCCTTTTTCCTTGGAACGATTTTGAATTTATTTTTTTGTTGCGTGACAGTGAAACTATCTATAGTTTGAGGATGAAAAACAGAGCAGGCTCTGATGATGATGCTGCGAATCTTAATTCCTCCATTTGCACATAACCACAATTCCTTGCACCTTTGACCACAATCCCTTGCATTAAGAGGAAAAATGTTTTTTTCTCCCGATTAGAGAGTTGCCTCATTTGTTTGCTTCAGGCTCACTCAATGCGGCAGCAACTAGAGCAAGTGCATTTTGGTGGGAAAGCAATAAATAATAATAATTTATTTGATACCATTCTGCCATGTTACAGTGCAAATTATTCCAACTGGCAGGTTGACGGCCTTTTAATGACAGCTCATACACTGAATATTTCACCAAGAAAACAGTCCAATTTCAAACACTCTAGTTTAAAGTCCCCCTAACCCTTCAACTTATTTTTTTTGGGTAGATTTTGACATCTTTCAAGAACTTATTTTTGAAAAAAAATTCAAAAATATTGAATCCGGGCTCTTTTTACAAGCGCTGAAAGTGGAAGTGGTCTTGACTATTTTTTCACCTATCGTTCGCATTATTCCCCCACTCAGCCAAAGTATCGAGCGTGACGTAAGAAAAGAACATTAGGCAAGCTTGAGTTGTTGGGATGTGTGAAGATTAGCGGAGAACACAGAGAAAATGGTTGAAAAGTGCGTGGTTTATGGATGCAGAAACTCTAATAATAAACAGAAAGGAATCGGCATGCATAAGATTCCTTCTGATAGCGATCCGAGGGCTGAAGTCCACTGGTTTCGTCTGCTAGCCACTTCTTAAGAACTTCTTCTTGCTTGTTGTTGTCTATAATTTTTGAGTCATTCTTCATCAGTGAGAGGCTCGTCCATATAGGCTTGCAATTTGCTGTCTGATTCTTAGTCGGCAGTCGAACTTTCTGCCAGTAGAAGTTCTTGGTTTTCTCGTTGCTCCGTTTCTGTTTCTTGAAAATCTAGGCATTCCGAATCGTCCGAAAGATACTCTTCCGTATTTGATTCGGAAAACTCTTTGGAAGACGACATATTTTCAGACCAATTGTAAGTTTTCACAAATAATCTTCGAACTCGCACTCTTATGTTATGGAATCATCCTTTTCTTACGTCACAACTAAAAAAAAAGTGTTACATATCAGGCGCTTCTCAATGGCTTGTTCCTAACGACCCCACGAGAGAATAATTTGTCCAGCGGAGCTTATAGCGCGCAGGAAATTACAAATTTCACTAACTTAGAGTGAATCTGAAAATATTTGAAAATGAGTTCTTGAAAGATGTCAAAATCTAACCCCAAAAACTAAGTTGAAGGGTTAGGGGCACTTTAAAAGCAAAGACCACATTACTGCTAATATGTACATGTACAATGCTAAATAATTATTACTGGAGTACTTGCCACAATTTCTGTTCAATTGTGTTGGAATTAACTCTACCCTCCTAAAAGTGACACTTACAAATTTCACTTTATTATGAAAACACCAATGAATAACCAAGCGAGCTTTCGCGCGAAAACTTGACACCTTCACATGTGAAAAGATCGCTATTGCTATGGTTACATATGAAAATCACGCTTTTGATGGCTTTTGTGAAATGATTTAGTATTTCATTGGTGTTTATATAATAAACAGAATCTTTCAAATCGGCACCCTTAATCCTCACGGTATTAACGAACGCTTTTCATTTAACTAATATATTCCTATTTTTCACGTTGCCATGTTACCACCAATAGCGTAGCTCCTACTCTACTATAAAAACTACACGTAACCCATAATCCCTCGATTCGCTCTGACGAAGGGCTAACGCTTGAAACGTCAGCTTTTAGAATCTCTGTACAGTGGCCAATTTACTTTATCGACTCCGTTGATAAAACCAAATTTTTGTATACTACTTCCCCACCGACGCAGCACCACAGTTTCTTTAGAAACTACCCCTTCATTCATCAGAATATTACATGGCTGCTTGGAGCTACGAAATTTCTCTTCGAGTGTTGAAAAGAGAAATTTCGTATCTCCAAGCGGCCATGTAATATCCTCTTCCCCCTGATATATAACAAACACCAGTCAATTTTACTTGTCAATGGCGGCCAGTTCAGGGGTCAAAAGGTTAACATATATAAAACCGTTTAAACTCCCCTTAATCCTTTCCCCTCTAAGATTGACAGTTACACATTTTACTTTCTTCCGGTAGTCCCAGACGATTTTGCCAGTCAATGGGGCCAGTACAGGGCTTAGAGTGTTTTTGCAAATGTTTTCTCTTTATAAAAGAACAAGTTTGATGGTGAGCTATAGCCTAGGTTGAATAAAACAGTTTTTCTGGCTTCGTTTAATCCACGGGAAGTGAAAAATGTCAATACAGAAAGCAGTGGGGAGACAATAATGTCATGACCCAGCCTGCCTGTTTGGCATTCCATCTGTTCTTCTTCGTTTCTTTTAATTAGTATTTTCCCTTGATTACAAATCATGATAAGCTTACCTTGCTGGAGCTTTATCAGCTTCAATTTCCTGCAATCTTGCATAAACCTAAAGAAAAGAATGGACAGCTGGACTTCACATCATTCAAGTAGTAAATTGAGTTTCCAATCCTTCATGTAAATATACATGTACATGTCAATAAAGTCACAAAATGCTTAGGACATTTTAAAAAAGAAATAACAATAACAATTAAAAAAAAGAATGATAATAATGGTACTAATAATAGCAATAATAATAATAATAATAATGAGGTTACTCAAGAGATGTCAGGAAGGCACTTAAAGAGCTAGTGGGAGATAAAAGCGACACAATAGTTCTGCAGATAAAGAAGTCAGTCATTACAAGCTCACTCAATATTGTGAGGCGCTTTAAGTTTTTTAAATAAGGATACTAGGCGTTTTATTACATTTAAGTGTTTCCACAGTGATGAATAGAAGTTTTAGTATTTACATGTAGATTGAGGATTTTATGAATAATAATAGGACATTTATAATGCGCAAATTCCATAAATTCAAATGTTCAATTAGGTTTAAATATTTAATAATAATAATAATAATAATAATAATAATGATAATAATAATAACAACAACAAAAATAATGATAATAAGGGTATTAAAATGCTTACACTTGTGTTATAACAGAAATCAATTGAGCGATTGGATTGACGTGAGAAAAGAAAAATTAAGTAAGGATAAAGGATCAGATGAAGAACTTCCTGGAGAGGAGAAGAGAGGTAAGAACCTAGCTCCACCAGATCTACGCTACCCATGATGCACTGGTGGAAGGCATGGGAGACAGATACTGACAATGAAATGTGTTTTTACACGAAACCAACACTAACCTGTGCTAATCTAGCACTGGCACTGTCAGCAGAAGCCTCATCTTTTTGACTAAATGGAAAGAAAACAACTTTACTGTATTGGTACATGTGTTTGAAGTGGTTAATTTTTTGTCTACAAACACTGCATCCATTTTTCTTTATAACTAGGCTTTATTAGCTCTGTATTAACGTGCACATAAACTCAAATAATTTTTATTTTTAATATAAATCTCCACATCCAAAGCAAACATAAATTATGTCATCATCCTGTCCCAGATTTTAGCTTTTTCTGTACAGTGTATGTAAGCCATGTAAACTTGGCAGAACAAGCAGTAATTTGGACCCACCAATGTGACACGAGAGGCCTGGGTCTACATTTGTATTCTCAATTTTGTGTCACAAACTGCTTTGCATTCCTGCTTTCAAAGACATTTTGCATTGCAAAGCAGTTTGTGATGTAACATTGAGAATAGAGCCATGCCTCTCACATCACATCAAGTCATGGTTCCAAATTACGACTAGTTTCAATGATAACTTCACATGTCTTGCCAGGCAGACAAAAAGTGAAGTTTCGAGGTAAGAATGGCAAAACATGTTTGCTCTTGGTGGATGAAAAATAATTGAGTTGAGGTATATTTTAAGTGTTTGAATAATTTAATGGACTAGGTATTTTTTCTGTTGTGCTATATCTACATGTAAGGGTCATTTTCATCTTTGTTAGTTTTCTTGAATTCTTGAATTCTTGAAATAATAGAGAGAAAGAAAAATTTCAATCACGTTTTGGATTAGTAATAATTTTACCTAAATCAAGTTCCCAAGTTGTAAGAAGTGCATGATATTAGAAGTAGTTGTGAAATCAAAGATCTTGTAAAAATAATTTATGTGAACACCTACAATCTCGAACAAAACCTGTTGAGACAAAAGAACATCTGTGGTACTCCAACAAGTTATCCAAATCTACCGCTTGAAACCGGCCCTTCCCCCCCCCCCCCCCCCACCTCAATGTTGATTTCTCTTGGGCAGAAATATACTGTAGAACATATGACGATACTCAGTAACATTGACTGAGGGGGGAAGGGGAGTGGGAAGGGGAGAGTAAGTAGGGATGTTTAAAAATGAAGGCGAATTTGTGTTACTGTCTCAACAGTTTTGTCCAAGATTGTAGACGTTGAGCTAGAAAGGCTTTCTTGGGATTTTCCTGTACCAAAAGGCCATATTTTGTCAGAGGCAGATGTAGAACTACTCAGGTCATTATACAGTTAATAATAATTAAATCAGCATGTTGGCCAACAGTCAGCCAACATGTTAATGAGATCAGATTTATTACCATTACTGATAAGATGTACTTCTGGATCATACCTTCCCTGTGTAAGGGAAAGAAGGTTTCTCTCCTCCTCTAAGAGTTTTTCCCTCTCAGTGTCACATTCTAAGACACTCTGAAGAACTTGCGTCTCATCACCACGGACCTGACGTTTTTAAAGCAAACAAGTACAAGTACAAATTTAGGAAATAAATAATTGATGGTCAGGAGCAAAATACATGTACACTGAAATCATCATCATGATTGTCATTTCATTATTATTACATGTATATATTATTATTATTGTTATATCTATATTAAATGCAAATTGTTTTCTTGCGGTTACTGGTACATTAATCAGTCAATGAAACAAACATGACTTTGAGATTGGACCCAATATAAAATACAAACAATATTATTATTTGTGAAAAATTAATTATTTCCTGCAGCTTCTAGGAAATTTCCTTTTTGTAAGAGTACGTACTGTAAACAAAATGAAACTCAGGGTACTAATTAAAGGATACACGTACATTGTAAAAAATTATAATTATTCTACTGCTACACAAGGATAAAGAATACAACATTTAATTGAAACATTGTCAGTTGAATTAAGTCACATTACAGCTTTTTATAGCTTTTTATAATTAAAATAGTGTTGATATAGATAGTACCTCTTGTGCAACACAGAGAATGGAAATGTGAGATGGAACAAATAACTCCCGCCTGCAAATTAAGAGCAAAGAAAATATTAACAGTCACTGAAGATTGCACATTGTATATGGCACAAAACATTTATTACAATGCTTGAAGACACCAAAAATTGCATCTCATATACTGTACTTTAAAAGTCTCTAATTCAGAGTACCCACACAGTACATGTAGCTTTACAAAAAATTCATGAACACAAGAAATACATGTCAGTTAAACTTGTGATCCAAAAGGAATTCAAAACGTATAATTTATGAAGTGGTTCAAATTCTTTCTTGGTTTAAAATTTTTCAAACCAGTTCAATTTGGATTTTTCATTGTCTATCTAATACCTGGGTGGGTGGGGGATGGGGGGGTTCCCATATAAAAAGTGGAGGAATCCCTAAACCCCTAAAGGAGACCAATCTGGGCATGGCCCAGGCTTTTTTTTAACCCCTAAAAGAGACCGTGTTAAAACAAAGGGAAATAAAAAATAGAGTGACTTTTAATGATGACAAAGACATTGTTATCTAATACTTTCACCTACGTGAAGAAATGTAAAAGTGTAAATATACACTTTAATATTTCTGCACCCACAACCTTAAAGGAGACCTTCACAGCTACTACAGTACTGTGCAAAAGTAATGCAAGTAATTTTCGATGAAATTCCTGGCTTTTGGCAGCTTTTCGAGGAAATTTCGTTTGAAACGATATTTTGCTGATTTTGCGCCGCATTTTCGCAATGCCTATTGTTTCAATTGGTGTGATTTTTCGAACAATAATTCACTCTCCCCGAAAATGCGTGGCGAATTTTTGAGCAATAGTTCGCTCATCCCGAAAATGTGCTGCGAATTTTCAAGCGATCATAGCTCGTTCTTCCCGAAAATTCGTTGCGAATTTGTAAGTAAACAGTCACTCTGTTTATGCCTTGGGACTTCATTAGGAAAGTTCGAGTGACTACGTGAATATTCTTTCTGTAGAGGCAGCATTACAGCTGCCGAGTTTTGCTTCAGGAACTGGATCAGCGATTGGAATTAGATAAGGTTTTGGCTTCGTGAAAGACAAAGAACGAAATTTGCGCATTTCACGCGCATTACTTTTGCACAGTACTGCACACACGATCATGTTTTGCCCAGAACACACTAAGTGAGACCACTTTCCGAAATTTACACTCCTAAGCGAGATGATGAGCATCCCTCCCCTTTTTATATGTTGACTTGCATGGCTCACCATATTGGCTCTCATGAGTTGCAGCCATGGCTCCCACAGCTTTTAGATTCACAGAATACACTGAAGGCAAAGTCATTCCTCCCTGCGATGTTCACAATTTTAATGGCTGGGAGAATAAATTTATGCAGTTTGGCAATTATTTGGCAGAATTGTGAACATGGATGTAAGCAGGTATGGATGTTTACTATTTCAGTGTATGTTTCAGAACAAATGCAATGCATTCAGGTAAAAGCTGCATTCTTGTAAAAAGTGGTGAATTTGAGAATTCGTCCTACCTTCTCACAAATCCAGAATATGTTGAATATGGAACAGACTTCAGAACAATTGTTCTGTATTACATGAATGACCTTAAATTTAGTTAGGCCGTAGTTCTTCCATGCTGTTATTCTAGTTTTCAATTCATTAGACTACATGACGTGTACATTTAGCAAGCTACACAATTTTATTACTCTTCTCTATCAAGACTAATTTGATCTTTTGGTGTTATCTTAAAACATAAATTCCCTTGAATGTGTGTATTGCAATTTGCATGAGCATTGTACATTTGAGAGGTTTCTTTTACATTGAAAAAAATATATTTAGTTGCCAATTATGCAAGGAATCTACATGTACATGTCTTGTTGTTCTCTACAGTGTAGTAATTAGAAATAATTATTATTTCACCAAACGAAATTACAGTTTGAATGACACATTAATTGTGGGCACACAGAAGTATGGCCTGGTTTAATACCTTGAGAGCATATTAATTAGTGTTGTCTTTCCAATACCATTTCTTCCCACTAAACCATATCGTCTACCAAACACTAATGACAAGTCTGCTTCTTTCAACAAAACCCTGGTTTAACAGAAAACAATATAACCATTTATCACACCAACTCTATTATAATGATTGATCACTGGATATGTCTTAGAAAAATACAAAAGCAAGTCACACTTGCTGTGTTTTTCATAATTCTGCGGAATTCATCCTTAAGCGCCAACGGCTAAACTGCGTTTTGGTTTTCATCAATCAAATTTCTGATTGAAGGTGAAATTCTGCAGAATTATGAAAATCGCAGCAACATGCTCTCATCACCATACCTTTAGGGCCAAAAAAAAAAACAACATTTTTGACACTAAGGCAGCATAAGAGTAAACACCGAAAGCATATCATTATCAGTATTACTATCATTGTTATTGTTGTTGTTGTTATTTACATCTTTTGTATTCAACCAAACCACTTCAATACAAAATTAAAGTTAAACAATATTTCATTATGTACAGTGCAAAATACAAAAACAAAAAAACATGTAAATAAAATATAATAGGCCATTTCCGAGTTCATGTCTGCCTCCTCTTCAAAGCGAGTCTAGGTGTGAAAATTAGTTTTCATTCATATGTAAAGTAGAACTAATTACCATCACAAAAACTTCGCACTTAGACTCGCTTTGAAGAGGAGGCAGACATGACCTCGGAAATGGCCTATTATTCATACAGGTAAAAGCAATGTACAGTAATTGTGTAATTTGATGTATAGAGCAAAGTAAAAACATAAATTTTACAGCTGTAGATTTGATATAGCTAAAATAATAAGACAGGGGTTTGTAATCAACCTAATTAATTTTAATTAGTTCTGCAGTTACTGTAGTAAACCTACCCCTGTAATTAACGGGCGTTACTAAACACAGGAACAGAAAGGAATGGAACGGAATATACCAGAACATGCCGGAACGAGACGGAATGAAAAAAAAATGGTACCGGAATATACCGAAACGAGCCGGAATAAACAAGAATGGTACTGGAATATACCGGAACGAGGAGGTAATTAGTTTGTGGTTCGCTGAACTTGATTGTGATTGGTCAATACACAATTGACCTGTCAGAATGAAATAAAAATGTTCACGGGTTTTCTGACTTGCAGAGTGAAAGCCGCCTCCAAGATCCATACTAGAATAACATTCTGTTTCTCTTGCTACTATATTTGTTCATGAAAAAAATGTTACTTCCACAACAATTATTCATTAAGCGATGGATATACCTGTCAAATTTTTCTGGTAATCAAAGTGTTCCAAATGATACAAAAGGCAAAAACACAATCATGCAATTCCCTTCTCAGGGAATCACCTGACACACCTTTGAAGAGGAGGCAGACATGACCTCGGAAATGGCCTATTATTCATACAGGTAAAAGCAATGTACAGTAATTGTGTAATTTGATGTATAGAGCAAAGTAAAAACATAAATTTTACAGCTGTAGATTTGATATAGCTAAAATAATAAGACAGGGGTTTGTAATCAACCTAATTAATTTTAATTAGTTCTGCAGTTACTGTAGTAAACCTACCCCTGTAATTAACGGGCGTTACTAAACACAGGAACAGAAAGGAATGGAACGGAATATACCAGAACATGCCGGAACGAGACGGAATGAAAAAAAAATGGTACCGGAATATACCGAAACGAGCCGGAATAAACAAGAATGGTACTGGAATATACTGGAACGAGGAGGTAATTAGTTTGTGGTTCGCTGAACTTGATTGTGATTGGTCAATACACAATTGACCTGTCAGAATGAAATAAAAATGTTCACGGGTTTTCTGACTTGCAGAGTGAAAGCCGCCTCCAAGATCCATGCTAGAATAACATTCTGTTTCTCTTGCTACTATATTTGTTCATGAAAAAAATGTTACTTCCACAACAATTATTCATTAAGCGATGGATATACCTGTCAAATTTTTCTGGTAATCAAAGTGTTCCAAATGATACAAAAGGCAAAAACACAATCATGCAATTCCCTTCTCAGGGAATCACCTGACACAACAAAAGCTGACTGAAACAACCAAAAATCAGTCAGAGCTAACTAAAACACCAAATTTTGGCATTTTCAGGTTCATTCTGGTATATTCCGGTTTATTTGGGTGTCATTCCACCTCATTCCAGTGCCATTCCGGTGTCATTCTGGCTCGTTCTGGTATATTCCGTTACCCGGTACCACTCTTGTTCATTTCGTCTCATTCTGGTGTTATTCCCTCTCATTCCGGCATATTCCGGTTTATTCCGTTCCATTCCTGTGTTTAGTAACCCCCTTAACTAACACTTTTTCAGCAACTAAATACAAATGATTAATATTTTCATCATACCTCTCAGCATACGACAGATCAAAGTTCTGTATTCTGACATCACGACTTTTATTTGAGCCACTTGATTCAAGTTTGTTTTCTCGTTTACTGGAACTCTGAGAAGCTGATGCATTGTCTATTTGTCTGTGTTAAAAGTTGGGAGAATTTAAAGGTTAAAAAGTAATGAAAAGAGTACCTGGAAATGGTTTGAGATTTTTGGGTCAGATTGTCATAACCATAAATGAAATAAAGAAACAAAAGGAAAACATGGGAGGCCTGTGCATGGAGAAGTCACAGCCTCTGGGAATCAGCAGTGTGGGTGAACTGTTCACAAAGACAAATAAGACAGCCAGGGCTACTTAATCTTAACCTTAATCTGTAATTTTTTAAAGGAGGCTCTGATTCTGTACAGTACAGGATTTTGAAAGAAAGAAAGAAAGTTTTATCTTGGCCTTCTGATCATTTTCCAATAATAAAAAATGGGGAGTTTGTTTCTGAGCATATGAGCAATTAAAGCCAAAATATAGGGGGTTTTGTTGGGCTTTCCCGTTGCCAAGCTAGCTTGTTACGTAACAATTATAATCACTGCATCTTGTTCAGGAATAATCAGTATTTCAAATGGTACCATAACATTGCTGTTATGTGATAGAGTGTGTAGTGCCAATCTTTCTATAGAGAGTGTCTCTTCGAAGCGTTGAAAATGGTTAGAGCCACCCATTGACTCCTGGGGGTTCCCCATTGACGACTAAAATCGTCTGGCATTAGACAGAGTGAAATACTAAGTATGGCTGGTTTAGGTCGGATTAGGGTTGAATGGGTTAATGGGACATTTTTCAGTGAGTGATTAATGAAGTTTTCAAGATTTAAAAAAAGGCCACCAAATTAGTTTTGAAGGGGTTAGTGAGCAATGCCATACCATTACTATGGCAACAATATAAACTGAGCAAAAACAGTCTCAAAAATTACCTTACAGTAGTATGTACTAGATCAATACAGTAACAAAGCATTGCCAGCCTACTGAGAGGATTGGCAGTACTGTAATATTTTCCCTCTTGGAAACCCATTACTACCTGTGGAAAACCCATGAGAAGTCTCCTTACCATTGCCAGAACGTATTAAGACAGAAAGTCCATCAGAAAGTAAATATACAATGACCTGAGGGATGGCTGCTCAGAGTCAACTGCAACTTACCTGCCCTTGATTTCATTGATGGGTTGAGTATCCAGAGATCTTTTATCGTGCTTGGCTTTCAATTTTGCTTCAGCTTTTTGCAGTTTCTTCTGATCAACAACCTGAGGAAATACAGGTAACATAATTATTCAAGGTCAGGTACCTACATATAACAATCTCAGTTTACTTAAAATGATCATTAATAATACATTTTATAATTTTTTTAATTACACAGTGAAATGTGACAGATGTTATGTTTTCAACATTCTGTTTGTCTTGAGAATGCGTAACCAATAGACACAATGTACCAGAGAAAAATCAAAGAGAAGACCTTTGAAGATCAATAAAACTTACAGTGTTGCTTTCCCGTTTAACTATCCAAATACTTGAAGTACATGTATCTGTTCCAGTGGAGTCTACATTTCAATCATAAATATAATGTATGATAAAGATTATATGGATTGGACTGCATAAAATCATTTATGAAAATGAGAAATTACTGTAAAGGCCAAACAATAATGTGGCATTTACCCTCCTGGCTAAGCTGTGACCTCTTGGTTTCTCAAAGAACTTCCTACATTGGAAAAGATCTCACTTTGTGCAAATAGATAGCCAAGTATCAGAACCAATGTTCAGTATCAGATACCAATGTTATTTACGTAATTAATCTGACTGACTTGCAAGACCATCCACTTTTGCCTGTACTACTCTACTGCCTGCCTGACTCTGCTTAAGCAGCAGTACTCTTTTTTTAAAATTTTATTTACGTGAATCAATATTGTAATTAAGGAAAGAGAGCGCACAAATAAACTCTTGTCGTGGTTGCTGCAGACAGTATCGACTACTTTAAAATACAAAGTACTACGTTATACTACATTATACTCCTGCCAACATCCACAAGTCTGCATCCTCAATCTTTGCAAGACAACTAGGTACATGTATGCTGCAATCTACGCATCAAATGTCTTGCGTTCATCATTTAGATAAGTATACCCCCACTGTCGCCATTTCAGATAGGCTTTGGAATACTTAAATTTATGTGAGTAAGGGTACATTTTCACGAGAATCTTTAATAATGGAATGAGCACATTTTTCAGTGAGTGATTAACCCATTGACTCCTGGGGGTTTCCCATTGACTAGTGAAATAGTCTGGTGTTAGACAGAATAAACAACTACGTATGGCTGGTTTAGGCCGGTTTAGGGGTGAAAGGTTTAAAGCTGTTTGTAAAGGCAGCTATAGATCTTTAAGAATACTAAAAAACCAAGAATTTCATGGGCTTCAAACTAAGAAAGGAATTAGTAGAGTCAATTGTTCCATCTAAATTTAATTACTGTGAAACAATTATCTATACTCAGTTGAGCCTTAAAATGACTACAGCACTTTCAGAATGCTATCGCTAGCTTGTTTTGGGATGCAATAATTATAATTATAAAAAGTAAAACTGATATTACGAGTTTGGGCTGGGTACCCAGCCATGAACTCAGGGACAACTCTCTACTTAATGTAGATGTGATTTTAAAGCCCTGAACACTGACAGCTGGCCTGCCTACACGTAGTTACACCTGGAAATTATAAAGTATACTATCTAGAAATCTGTGATCTACTACGGCTCCTAGACTAGTCATCCCTTCTACTGCAACATGTAATACTTTTCCATACTCAACTGAAAAACGTTTTAATTTATTGCCTGCTAGAATAAGAAACAAACATTATGACTACATGTACCGGTATGTGCAAAGACCTGCTTAAAGCTTGCAATATAATCTTCTCTGTAATTTGCATGTCACCGTTGACATATAGACATATTACATGTACAATCATAATATTACATGTATTTCCTCCCATTTTAATTTTTGTAACATTGTACATCACAAAGTAACACAAAATACATGTATTATACATGTATTATATACATTACATGTATATAATTATTGTCTAATTCGTTATACATGTAACATGGCTTGTATTCAGTGTACACAAATGTTTAATCTCTTCTTTTGGCTAAAAACCATGCAACTTCAGAGAAATTCGCTTGTCCTGTTGACTTAACACATGTTGATGCCATGTGTTTCAAGGAATAATGGGACCTTGGTTGGCCGGGAGAGGATTGGAAAGCAAACATGGTGGACACTGACCTCCTTGTTCGTTTTGAAGCTGAGTATTGCTTATTTCTTCTGCAGATTATGTACTATGAAGGCGACACCATCTCAACGTGGAAAGAATATGCTTTTAAACAGTGGAAAGTTTTTCAAAATGTACTGAGTTTGTGGATTTTAAACAGGATAATTTCAGGAATTTACTAGGAAAAAAGTCAGCATTATTTGCTTGAATAGCCTGTAAAAATAACCAGTTACCAGCACAATAAAATTATGTATTTACCAGTACTGTAATTTTTTGTTAGATTTCATCAGCTACTCTACTTTTTAGGATGGGTTTTTTAGCAGATGAAGAGCCTGTGATTGGGACATTCCCTTTTTGCCACTTCCCGCAAAAGTTCTCAGCTAATGACAACATACCAAACGTTTCTGCCAATTCCTTCATTTTAACAGGTGCCTGGAGTAGTTTGTGCTTCCCTGGATCTTCTGTTGTTCCATCGTAACCATTACTGCACAAAAAAAAATAGAAATAAATTAATAAACTGAGGCAACTATTTCCTATTGTCATAATTATATAGATCTTATGCTCATAGATATGTTCAACTTAAAATGTATAGAAACTGAAAAATAAATGTAACACAAGAATAATGCTGTTAAAAAATTACTTTTGAGTTTGGAACCCCTGATGATAAACCCTTTTTGGATTAGGAACCCCTGATGAAACAGTAACACTCGTTTCTGGCAAGTGTTAGTTTTTCATCAGGGGTTCCAAACACTGAGAGACAGATGAAAGCACAACACTGTAGGCTGAGAGCTTTTATTGTTTCGAGGTGTTTGGAATCACTGATGAAACACAGCACAAGTTTTTGACATGATTTCTCAACTTTTTACTGGGTTGCTAAACCCAGTCGGAAAATGGGTAGATTTCCGTTTTAGTATTTTTTTCCGTGTCGGTAAAAGTCTTGCCTGTCAATCCCCTGCTAAGTGGTGTCTTTGTGCATAGAGTCTTCTGTGCGTATTTTGTTAGGTTTGAGGGGGCTGGGGTAATGCGTAGCTTGCTCTGCACAATTAACCTGTAATGGCGTCGGAAGTCATTGTAACGCGAATGGCGTTTTAGTACATCTTTAAAGAAAATATACCCATATGGAGCTCAAGAATGGAACGTCAAGACAGGCGGTGAAACATAAAGATCTGGAATCTTAAAAGCGACGAGTAATGGACTTCGACAGCGTGAATCTTTCGCCCGTCGAGCCGAAATCAAAATGAGCTGTACTTTTAATATTTCGCCAAGGTGGTGTTACGTACAACACTGAAACCAAATGGAAATTTCTCTGGTGTCTTACGGGTGCAAAAAAGGCAGAGAAGGAATCGAACACCACAAGTAGATCTGTGATCTCTGCTGTGTCTCACAGTGTTTACTGAAGTCGCATCTATTTAAAGTTTGCCTGTTTGTCTGGCATGTAACATTCATTTTGTACTCAACTCTGCAAAGGTTAAAAAAAATTGTAAATGTGACAGGGAAAAATTATTTGAATGAAAGCTTGTTGTCTCTTTTGTGCTTTATTATTTACCGTCAAGTTTTTTTCGAAAAGGGTTGAATGTGAACTGTCAGAAATTTATTTAATTGCATATGCTTTGTGATTGTGTGTTTCGCTTGCACGCACGCAACTGAAATAGGAAGGGTTTCTTGCTTCTTATAGCAAATATGTTGCTTGTTTAAATAAATGTTTCGGTGGAAAATATTTCTGTGAAATTTCCAGCTTTTGTAAATTTATCATGTTGTGTAATTTTCGAGCTTAGCAAATTTGCATACATGTGTGGAAATGTGATACGGGGAGAATTTTTGTGGTAACGCATAAGTCACGAAAATAAACAGGTCTGTTGGAAGCGTGCTTGAGTTTCAACAAAATGACCCCCAAAATCGGCAAAAGATTATGACGCTGATGAATAATAAAGTAGCTGCTATTACCAAAACGATGGAATTACCTGGTGATAAATAACCTTGTCTTGGAGAGTAAATTTTTGATTTTCCAGAAACAATGGTCAACCTCTGAGAGTTGGGCGATTGTGATCTTTGTGTTGAATTCGCACATTTCTTGTCAAAATTTATAACAATCGAAAGAAAAAGAAAACTAACAAAAACAAAAACCCGGTAGCTTGGCATCATTTGACACAGTTGCCTCACTGTTTCGCGAGTAAACATGCCGCGGTAAAATAACGCGGTAACTTGATCAGAGCACCCGCTGAATTCGATGTGCGATTTACTCGGTGCAGCCAAACTTGTACAATTACAACAAAACAACTAAAATCTCCCAAACTGTTTTTCGCTGATGGTAACTTTTTATATTCGTGGTTCAAAATTAATGTTGTTTTCATGTCGTAGATTTTGTTACCGATGGCAAAATATTTTATTTTCGATCGACCGTCCTGAAACTTACTTCTGCTCTTCTTAAAAATTGTGTATCCATATTTATTTACTTTTACATCAATATTTGTTTTGCATAAAGCAAGCTAACAAAATCTGTATCTTGCTTGGTTCGCAGTTGATAGCATTAAAATAGAATTTTCGGTCCTATGCTTCTGTTACTGAGTGGTATATTTCTTACTAACCCCGCCGAACAGGGATAAAACTTCAGCTTTCAACTTCAGCTTTCAACTTTTGTTTACAAAGCTGTCAGATGCTGTCAGTGCACGCTTACACTTGTGGTGGAAAGAAGTTGCATGATCAACATGTCAGCCCAGAAGTCAATGTTTCTCGATTCCCTTTTATTTTCTTCAATCTCTCTGGGTTCAGTACTTTGCTAGTAACCACATGTCTTCTCAAGGGGCTATTTATCTAAGACTTCTACCATGGCGCTACAATGATAGACAATACCAAAACAATATCGTGTACCGTTAGACCTACATATTACGCAAAGACAACTGTCAACATGTCATCCCAGAAGACAATGTTTTTCACTTCCCATTTATTTTCTTCAATCTTTCTGGGCTCAGTACTTTGCTAGTAACCACATGTCTTCTCAGGCTATTTACCCAAGACTTCTACCATGGCACTACAATGATAGACAATTCCAAAATAATATCGTGCACTGTTAGAGCTACATATTACGCAAGGACAACTTGAATATCCTGGAAGACAACACACAGCTTACTTGACATTATGGAATAAATCGCTGTGTTACTTCACTACCACACGTAAACAATGCGTGTCAATTTTTTTTAAAGAGGACAGGAATTTCTTCTTTCTGACAAATGATTAATTAAAAGGCCGGTAGCCAGGTTTTTAACCTCAAAAAAGGATCTGTTTCGTCGTACGAACGTGTGAGGACCTGTGAGCCAAAGGGCCTCTGCTGGTATGGCTTCTGGTATGACTTCTGGTATGACTTCTGGGTGTCCCTCCCCCCCCCCCCCCCCCCCCCCAACTGGAAAAAAATTGCGTGGAACGCTGCACGTACCACAGGCAACCCAGTGTACCCTCACGGAGGGTCTAGTTTTACTAAGTATGAGTGTAATGTGAGATCAGATCTTTTGACTTATTAGAAAAGTGATAGTAATTTGTAAAGGAAATGAATATTGTGTGGTTCCAGAAAATATCCATACCCCCACCACGGAAGACCATTGGAAATTCCGAGGGAGAGGGGGGGTTAAAGGGCAGTAATTTCCAAGGGGTAGGGGGGTTTCGTAGGAAACTACTTTTCCAAAGGGTCACGAACCACATACAAAACATTGAAAGCAACATACGATCCGAAGCACAAAACACACTATTGGATGATGTTCTGAAACAAAAGTCAGTTTTGAGATAAAGTTAATACTATTAGCTTCAATGTTTCCGTTTTTCTTTGAGTTAGCTAGCTCTACAATCTCCCGAAGCTAAGAACAATGTGTCTTTCATTTGGGACGGATTCAAAACATTTAAAATGGCGGTCTCAACTGGAGTCTCATCCCCAGACTTCCACCTTTGTCTCTTTTTCGTCCAACCAACACTTCCGTTTGTCTCTTTTTCGTCCAACCAACACTTCCGTTCACTTGAGTATCACTTTTCGCTACCTTCACATGCAGTAAACACATTTTTGATATGATTTATGTTTTACGGGGGGGAGTAACTCATTGAAAATGCGATAAGACGCAAGTTCCCACCATCTCAACGCTTGCGTGCAACGACATTTTCTTTTTTGTGGGTGGCATTTAGACCATGGACAGGAACCGGGAGTCAAGTTTTCTCTTCTTTGAGTAAACGCAATATTTATTGCGGCCTCGGGAAATGATTGTTGAGGTTCAGTTCGTTATGTCAAACTGGAAATTCTAAAACAGGAGTTTGACTACTCATTGGAGGAAGTAAATCGCCCCAAAAACAATAACAGTCGCCCTCTCGATTCCATCCATGGCTCAAAGGCAAGCAACAGTGAGGCGAGAAGGACTGCTGGAGAGTCAGTAAATTTGAAGACTGCACATAAATCGCCATATCTAAGTTAACAAATATGATTGATTATTTTGGCGTCAATAATATTCTTCGTAAAACAATCACCTTTGTGACGACGTTCACGAAACCTACTGCATCAACATGTGTGGTCCCTAAATATTAAAGAATCAACCTGAAGAAACTGACAAAATGTGTAGAGAAAGGAACCTTGTAAGTTTCTGTTTTATTTACTATGGTTTGCGAAGTTGTTTAAGCGAGTGAAATGTTCTCATCGAAGTTCGCACAAAAACGTGAAACAGTCGACGTGCAACCCAAATGTTTAAGCTTTGCAAAGTTGATAGCGCACAAGCTAAAAGTTTAGCTGGATAATGAGCTTAACAAAGCATTATATTTTTCTAAAAGTTAACCTTAATGTTTACACT
>NC_090888.1:30836465-30876465 GCF_036669925.1 Montipora capricornis | reverse complement strand
TCTTGCATATTAAAGTCGGTAAAATTTAAGAATCCGATCCCACCAACGCGTCGGCCAACGCGTCGGCCGACTGTCGGCCGACTGTCGGTCGACTGTTGGCTGACTGACGGTCGACTGTCGGCCGACTGTCAGCCGACGCGTTGGCCGCTGTTTAAACTTATAACATATAAGATGCATCGGTAGTGCGTCGGTGGTGCGTTGGTGGTGCGTCGGTGGCGTGTCGGTGACTCATTTGGGCCTTATTGAACTGTTGAAAACCTAAACGTACCTTTTTCAAACTGAACGGAACTGTCTTCGATGGAAAACTTTCACTACCATATTGTATTTCGTGATATTAGAACCCAGTTCCCGTTACGACAAGTTGGAATTACAAACGGCTCCTTTAGGAGCCACCACATATTAAAAGTCAATGGTCAATAAAGAGGTTAAGCTTCCCAATCCTTTATAATGCACGAAAAATAAGCATGTTGGTCGACTTGCAAATTAACTCCCCGCTTTGGTAACCGACCCTTGCCAAAACATCGAGCAGACCTAGGTACTAGTGTTTCATTTTAAAAATGGCAGCTATTTGCCAATGGTGTTTCCGTTGTTCCTTATGAAGTTGTTCTTGCTTCCAACTGAAAGAACTAACAAAATTATAAAGAGTAAGTATTTAGACCAACGTGTCGGTAGTGTTTCGACCAACGCGTCGGTAGTGTGTCGGCCAACGCGTCGGTAGTGTGTTGGCCGACGTGTCGGTAGTGTGTTGGCCGACGTGTCGGTAGTGTGTTGGCCGACGTGTCGGTCGTGTGTCGTGTTGGTCGACGCATTGGTGGGATCGGATTCTTAAATTTTACCTTAAAGTCTAATATGGAAATAAAGAGTTCAAGCAAATTTAGAACCTTTTCAACTTCTCAGATGTCTGAATATTTTGAAGGTTGCGTTTGCAAATTTGAAATCTACAACCAACATCTTTTCTTGAGTTCAGGGTTTTTATGCACATCACTTCCATTCATTGTAAAATAAATCTGCAATCACATTTGGTTAGATTTACCAAAATGTCTGAGTGGTAAACTTACTAAGAAAACACGAAGAAGGAGAATGGCCAAATCATCAAGCATTGTTCCTTGCTTAAAAAAAAAAAAAAAAGAAACAGAAACGCTTGCTATGCAGGCCAAATAAAATTCTCTTGACCCTCTTTTGACACCACATCGAATATACTAAAAGTGAACTTCTAGCAAGTGTACGATGTAAACAAACAAATTTCGGCAACGGTCTAACTTGATCCAACAATCAATGTGCAGCAACAACAAGAACAGAACACAAAAGGCCATGAAGCATGGAGCACTACATGTATATAAAACAAAAGTGATCAAAACAGTTAACTACTTAACAGAGTCAAAGGCTCACAAGATTGATTGCACAGCTTTCATTATATATTACTTTAAGCATCTTTCTTGAATAGAGAGAAGAATATCTGCTGCCTCTTTCGCCTCCTCACTTTCTCCTGTGGCATGCATTTGATTTGGAGTGAATGGCATGTCATCAGTCACTGACAATCTAGTTGCCATTGAGGTCTGCTCGTCCTCTTCTTCTCTAGATGTTAGAAGCAAGTTCTCAAAGCCCCAAACTCCTGTCAGCTCTGTTCGATCAGGACAAGTAATCCCAAAGCTTGGCCATGCTTTATGCTTTGCAGACTGCTTCCGCGTTTTTTCTGACGTCACATATGATGGAATGGAGATGTCAAGGCGCTGTTCATCTTCAAAAATTAATGTTTTCGTTGACCAATTATTGATTTCACAACTTCGCGTCTTGGAACACCACTGGCTTTTATTGATTTTTTTCACATACATGGGCTATATCTTGCTGAAGCTTCAACCACTTTTTGGAATTGTTTTGAAAGTATTCATGAGAACTCTTCAAGTAAAATTTCTTCTATGCGTTTATTCAAAGAATTATTTACTTGGGAGAAAGCCGCTTTGCGTCCTTTCAAATCCAGTTCTATTTTCGCAGCGGCCATTTCTAATGCTGCTATTTCCCATTTTTTCTCCTGAAACTCCTGTTTTTCATCTGGATGCCTACTCAACTCTCCACAGAAAAACACTGACTCACATTTTGCCATGATGCCGGCTTGTCGGAAGAGAAACGCCACTCGTTTTCAGTAGTTGATATTCACCTGCATCATCGTTTGAGCCCGACGTAGAGACCTTTTTTAGTGCAGGAGATTTCAAATTTGAATCAGGGCTTTCTAAGTGCTGAGTTCTTTGACTCTTCAAGCTGCTTTTTAATCTCTCAGGCGTTCTTAGCCTAGCAATCAGGTTCAAGACTAATCTTTTGTGACCTTCAGGGAAAAAGTGAAGATCTTCTTCTGTCAGATACTGCGCAGACACTGTTGAGGTGAACCCTTTCTTCCTTAATTCCCCTGCATATTGTAAAAGATCACAGTCGATATCGGACAGAAATTCCTGTATTGATTTCCTATCATTCATTCGGATTTTCACAACTGCAAAAGGCAAAATGCCTGTATGCGTTGCTGACTTTGCTTCCCGTGAAGTGTTTGCGGAGTGGCGCCAAAACATTCAAAAAGTGCGCTGGTAAACTTTGATGTTTGATTGTCAAAACTTTGAATTTTGATTGGCCGGCAGAAAATGTTTTTGTCAGGCGTGTGGACAGGTAGTTGCAAGAGACGGTAAAATTTAAATCATTTAACAGGGAGAACCAAAGACACAAGGGCCACTACATAAACATGAGGAGTTTGTGAATACTTAAATTCCGACATGTAATTAATAGCCATTCATATTTCTACTTGATCAGATTTCACTTAACTTTACCAAAACCTGCCATAAGCTTACCACTTTAAACCAGTCAACAACTGATTACAAATGTCAATAATATCTCCTTCTTCACCAGCTACTTCGGCCAAAATGCTTCCCACCGCATCATGTATGTCCTCGCCACTTTCAAAGTCATCTGATCCACTCTCAAGAATATCTGAGATTAATGATGCATAATATTATTTCCCCTTGCAGTGCACTGTACTTTGTTACAGCTTAAAAATCAACTTCAGTTACTTAATTTATTCTGATGTTATTCATATGTGAATAAAAAGTGTTGTGACACCATGCCAAGATCTCTTTGAGCTGACTTGTGCAGCATGCTTATGGAAGTCTCAAAGTTACTGATACCCCAACAGTCCACCACACACAATCCTTCACTTGCCACTTACGCCTGGGCAAAATCTTTTTAAAAGGCACTTTGACATCACTGAAATGTTTGTGCAATATACAAAGAAGGTAATTTGAATTGCACTGCATTGCTTTACACGCGATGACATAACATGTACGACCATAGGCGGCCCAAGGTCACGTTACAGGCGAGACATGGCTGTGAAAAGCCTCACGTCAGCAACAACACTGTTCAATGCAATTTTTTTGTTTTTGAGTTAGTTTCACGACAAAGCAGCAAAGAAGCGAAATATAATCAATGAATGAACGAAATTAAGTGAGTTGAGTCACCTTGTTTACTTTGTTTTGTCTTTTCGAGCCTTTTTAACTGTTTTGGGACGTTGTTGTTCGAGAGGCTGTCATAATCATTCTAAGACGAAGTCAAGGCTGGACACGACGATTCTGGGAGAAATATACTTGAGAGACTTTTTCTCGCTGAAAAGCGAGTTTGCTGCTCTGTTTTTCCTTCCAAAGTAAAGAGCATTGTTTGTGTTCCTCCTTGTCTGATCAGCTTGCTGAAAGTATCATCTTCTCAGCTCGAATGAAAAAGATTTCTATCACATTTCCACATTTCTTCTTTTCGACTATGGGACTGAAATAAGGGATCTTGCCCGTGTGCAAGTGCCACCTACCTCTCTGGTACAAAGTCGAATCCTGCTTGTGAAAATATATGTGGGCTAATGGGTTCTGTATTTTCACCATCTGGATTCGACTTTGTACCGGAGGGTTAAGTGGCACTTGCACGCAGTCAAGATCCCTCATTTCAGTCCCGTAGTCGAAAAGATGAGCACAAGCATTGGTGGACAACTTTCTGGTGTTGAAATGTGAACGGACCAGCCAACTCGCTTTTCAGCGAAAGAAAGGCTTTCAAGTACATTTTTTTGCGAATCGCTGTGTCTAGCCTTGACTTAGTCTTAAGAAGATTAAGACAGCCTCTCAAATAACAACGTCCAAGACAGTTAAACAATGTGAGTAAACTTACTTTATTGCATTCATTCATTGATAACATTTCGCTTCTTTGCTCCTTTGTTGTGAAACTAACTCAAAGCAAAAAGTTGCCTTGAACAGTGTTGCTGCTGAAGTGATGCTTTTCACAGCCTCGTCTCGCGCGTAACGCGAGCTAGGGCCACCTATGGTACGACTCCAGAGAAGCAAAATATATCAAAGCGTGGGGATGTCTGTAGTTGAACAATTCAATTTCTCAAAGCAAATCTACATTGTTACAACACTTCAATTTAACAAGGATCGTCATAATATTTAAAACACCACACCGTTAAGACAACATTTTAATCAGCATAAAATCCGACGTGATTCTCAATTTAAGCTTTAATTATAATTTATACGCTTATAAATAAAAAATTGTACTGACACAAGATTGTACAACACAAAACCAAGTAAACTACTAAAAAGAGATGTCTGCTTTGAGAATACTAATAACAAATACTTACCTGTTACATACTGGAAAAGATCTTCATCTATCGATGGAAATCTTTCTAAGAGAATTTGCCGGCAAGTCTCAATTCCGTCGGCCATGTTATTTCACCATCATTTGAGCCCACAGTGGCAAAGCGATTTCCCAAACAAGTTTATCAAGTGGTTCCCAGATCCCATCGCTTGTCTTGGCCAGCGGGAATTCGTGCTCAGCCTTTGGCGGCCAAAAGGGCCGGGCGACTCTGGGGACAAGAATGTCAAAAAGTCGCGATTAATTAAGGAGGGGGGGGGGGGGGGGGCACTTAACTACAGAAAGACAATGGTTACCAAGGAAGCTCTAAAGTCAAAGAGCCCTACAAATAGATTACATGAATGGTTCTATGCATTAACTTTTTCCAACCTATCCTCTACCTCTGAAAAGACGGTTATCGGTAATTCCTAATTTTCCCAATCGCAGGACTCGAACCTGGGAAAGTTCGATTGATTGCCCTTTCATTTAAGGTCTCGGTAACTGTCGATTGTCAATTGTCGCCCCGCTATTTATTGTTTCGGGTCAAACTATATTAAAATATTAAAGCCAATAGATTGAATTATTTGAATAAAGTTTCAGTTTTTTGGTATTTAATATTGCCATTTAGTTTTGAGGCCTCAAACTCAGAACGACCGAGTCGGCTGCAGACCCAGCTCCTGCCGCTTCACTTTATTGCGAAAATAATCGCACTTTGTTGAATCGAGTCACAAATGAATGCACTCCAATACCGTGTAAGGAATTTTTGATTTATACTGTAGGAAACAGACAACTTTTTTAAAAGACATGTTTCGGCATGCTTATGGCATCATCAGTTTAATGAGTTCCTAAGTGTGAACAGTTATAAAATCTACGGGTTGATGAAAAAATTATTACAACATGACGTAATACAAAAGCGGGTACTATTTACAGCGTGACACCAAACATCAAGGTGTAAACTAAAACGTGAGAAAAGTGTTGTAATGCTGCAATTGTTTGTTAAGTTCCGGTTTGATCTTATTTATATAAAAAGCTTCTTTGAGTTTTAAAATCAATTGAGTTGCTGGCAGAATCCACAATACTAAAGCACGAAGGGGAGTATTTGTTCTTACATAAAGGAGATGTGTTGAAATGCTTAAAAATATGCGGGTTTTTATCGCTTTCCATGTGTTCCTTTATCCTGGTAGAAAAGTGGCGACTAGTTTCGCCACTTTTCTACCAGGATAAAGGATAAAGGATACTTGCTACTATTGCGACCTAATTTTTGATTTGTTAAGAATTGAACTAAAAATCACGTACCAAAGTCGAAACTCTCATCTCATACTTGATTTTGGCAGAAAAAGTGCCATAAAATCAGGCTCCGGAGACAAACGAAAAATTTCTCACACGGTATTTGGAGTAGCACAATCATAACTGACAATTTGGAAGCGATATCTTAAACAACAATAAAAGCAAGGTGACACACGCTAACAACAACCCGGTGTGGCCAATGTGAAGCTGCCACTTAAACGGGTGCTAAAAACACCCGCCTGGTATGTTAGCTACGCCAAGCTAATGAGGCCCAAAAGGCCGAAACAGCTGTCCATGGCTGCTAATTGACCGAGTGAAATGGTTGTGCGCATGCGTGATGTGTTGGCCACACCGGATTCGTGTTAGCGTGTGTCGTTCATGCATACCTTGAAACCCGTCGGGACAGGAGGTCAAAGAAGTTGTAAAATATACCCCTAGAAAATCGAGCTTGAAGATTTCGCATTAGTAAAGCCAGTGTGGCCGAGTCTGGTTAGGGCCCGTGCCTTGAGCTCCCGGGTTCAAGACCGCCTTCTGGCCACTCACTGAATTTGTTTCAGGTAGACCCTGGTTCAATTTCCTGGCGTACTTGTAAAAAAGCCACCTTGGTTTGTTCCTCCCGTCAGTTGGGATTCTTAACAATTGTATATGTTCAATGCTCGGAGATATTAGCTACTAGTAATCTGAGGGTAAACAAAGTGATTGTTTTCATTATTCGCGAGCCGTTCACGGTCTGCTGAAGAACTCTGCCCCCTACTTGAAAGCCAATGATGCCGAACCAATCATCGTGAGAAGGCTGTCAATTGACACCCAATCCTTTCACGTGTGATTGACATAATACGTCAAGCATTTTTAGCGCGCAGATTATGGCGGGAAACAAAGAACAGCGATTTTAGAGGTTTTAGAATTATTTTTTCAGAATTATTTTTTCGGGAAAATATACTTCGCAGCCGACGGATTCAAGATTTGAAAAAACAAAACCACTAGACCAGCACATCGCTAACGGCCAGAACATTATTTTTTCAATATGTCAATATTGTTTTTCTTCCGAATGTCGCTGTAAACGTGTATTATTATACATTGGTGTCACCAGCTCGATTTTGATTGGCTATAAGCACGCAGCTAATTCTTGCTTGCTCTGTTTCTCTTACGTCATACCTACAAACAATAGATTTTATATATGTAGAATTGACGTCATACCTACAGACAACAGTTTTATGCATGCAGAAGTGACGTCACCTGACACACTAACAACAGTTTGATCGGTTTTGTCATGGCGGAGCGCAGCTCAGGAATATGCATAATAAAACAATTATTGAATTCGGTTTTCGCATGTTAGCGATAATTATCAAGGCCTCAGTTTGTGTTATCCGCCTCAGTCTTCGGCTTCAGCAGATAACACAAACTTTGGCCTTCATAATTATCGCTAACATGCTCAACCTCATCCAATAATTGTTAATTATCACCCGCCAAGAAACAAGTTTAAACAGGAGAAAATGTCGGTTACCAAACCTCAAGAGAAAGCTAACCACTTTAATATATAGATTTTGCCAAGCCTGAAAGCGGAACGAATTGTCCGCGTTTTGATGTTTCTGGTTAAATAACTAGATCATTTTCTTTGCTTTCTTCTATGGAAAAATTCATTGCCTAACTAGTGAATTCCACGGTAAATTTTACGCTAAAAACCGATATCGCATGAATCACGATACGGTGAGTACGATATCGGTTTTTCGAGTGAAATTTACTTTGAAATTCACCAGTTTGGCAATGAATTTTTCTTGCACCGCATGAGTTTTAAAAGAAAACAAGCACACCCTCAGCCAGCGAATGGAAAAGGGAAAAAGCCATTTCAGAGTCAACTGTCAATAGCCAGTGAATAGGAATCACGCTAAAATTAGAAGCCATAAAAAAAACTTTGTCAGTTCAAGGTCAAAGAAGAGTTTTACTGATGTACTTTATTTCACTTTATCTCTGAAAACGAGATCATTCACATTTTGATGTATTTCATTGAAACACGCCAGGTTGGCTTGGAAAGAGAATCGGCAAAATGCAACCAAGAAAGGATGAACTTCAAACAAGATCCGCTCCAACACTTAAATAACGTTTACGTGCTTTAAACAAACTTCTCAAAACACAAGTTAGTGAAAGTTTCCCCTAATTTTACGAGACTCATTGCGATTACGTGTTATAACATAAGGGCAAAATTTTCTTGTCACTGTCGAGGCACATCGAAAACCAGTTGGGCAAACGGATTAAAAAGCACTCAAGTTGTTCGATCGCATTTTAGAGCAGAACAAATCAACTTTTTCTTTATGTCCAAGAGAATACAGATGATTGTTATTTAGTTCCAGTTGACATTAAAAAATCCATTTTCATTCCTGAACAAAGGAAAACCTACCCTGGGTGCCAGAGACTTTTCTAGCGCGGTTTCCGGTTTTCAGTCAAGTCTTTATAGTGACCCGCGCGAAAAGCGAAAAGCGAAAAGCGAAAAGCGAAAAGCGCGAAAAGCGTTTTTCTCGCGGCTTCGCCGCTCGTGGCTTCGGCCCACGGCCGAAGCTGTGTCGGCCTTTGGCCGACACCGAAAATTCCCGCCGCACGCGAGAAAAACCTCTGGTGCCCAGGGTAAGGAAAACCCGATTAAACCACTTTTTGAAAATAACAAACGGTTTAGTGCCCAATGCAAGGAAATAATTTGTGGAGTAACGTCTTGCACTAAGTATGAGCTATTACTGGTATTCTGTTTTCTTGATGCCGTTCTCTTTCGCTCTCCTTTCGTTTCTGTCTAGTCATAGGTCCTCCAGGCATCATGTAACCTTATCAGAGCTTCTAAAGATATGCCAAAAATTGCAATACAGCAGCTCTAAGAAAATTAAAAATAAACACACAGCTTTAAGTTTATATCCTTCCGATGCTTGACTTGAATAACTGCGCAGGCCCCCAGTGTGGACCACAGCTATCATGATATGTCAAACTGGATTGAAACCAGCGAAAAATGTAGAAAGAAAACATTTTCCAAACCGTTTTCTACCTGAACACGAAAAGCGTTGACCAGGGGGCGTTGACTGTGTAAGAACTATAGTTGATGTAGTATGGCCATGTATCCGCGTCGAGCCGCAGAAAGCGCGCGAAAAATGAGGCCTCTTTTACGTTGAGGTGAGTTAGCCTGAGTTGAGTCTGCAATCCAATCGAAAACCAGTACCTGGTCAGCGGTCAACTTTCAATAAACAGTTGCCCTCGGTGAGCTCTAAGCTTGAGCCTGCGATATGGTAACATGATACTAGTATGATACTGGTCACATTGGCATACATGGACGTACGGACGATCGATAACGTCATGGCTATAAAACCAAACTTTCTCGCATCGATATTTTCTTAATTATGGTGCTCCGCTAAAATCAAGCACTAGCCACTATTCAGTAATGATTTTATATATACTAGTTAGTGTTGGTAAATAGTCATCCAGTTGATCTTTAGTGGAGGATATGTTATTTTCAATGGCAATCCTTGGCAATCTGACATTACTTCAATCAGAAGGCGGATGCGCAACTAGTCCCAGACCTCTGCCGTGAGTTTTAGTGAAAAACAGGTAGAAACCCTCAGGAAACAAAAGGAAGAGGCGGCTTTTTCACCGGATGGGAACCGTCCCATCATTTTTCGTAAACTGTAGCATGGAAATTCTTTTTGGACAAAAATGGAACTGTTTGGCTCACTCTCAAAATTTGCTTCAAGCTTACCAGACGTTTTTGTGTTCTTTAGTAAAACTTGCTGTCCTGGCATCACGGGATTTTCTACAGCACCTCGTCTGTTGTCAGCAGGTGCCTCGTGGATCAACTTGTGATTCCAATCATTGTCTCTTACACCCTCATTCAACAGGTTATCAGCTTTCTTCAGCTCTGGGAATTTAGTTTTCAGTTCTCTACCGGACATGAGGAAAGCAGGCGTAACTCCTGTGCTTACTTGTGGTGTGCTCCCGTACGCGAGCAAAAACGTATTAAGTTCTCCCCGCCACTTTTTTCCTTCAACGTGAGCCACTTTCAAAGCCTTTAGAAGCGTTCTATTCTGTCTCTCGACGTGCCCATTGGCCTGCGGCCACAGCGGAGGAGATGTCCGGTATTCTATTCCGTGGTCTCAGAGGAACGTGTTAAACTCCTCGCAGCAAAATTGATTTCCATTGTCGGACTTGAGAGTAAAGGGATATCCATATCTTGAAAATATCTTTGTCAGTACATCCACCACTTTCTTGGATGTGGTCGAACGCATGATTTCCACCTCATAGAATCTGCTGAAATAGTCCACGACTACAAACAAACTTTCTCCCGTCGGAAGAGGACCCATCAAGTCTATGGCTATATCCTGCCAAGGACCGGTAGCTGGTTCTATTCTTTTCATCCGCTCTGGAGGCTGTAACTTCCCTACAACCTGTCATCCATGACAAGACTTGCAGACTCGTTCGGCGTCTAAGTCCATTTCTGGCCACCAAACCTTTGTTCTGAGGCGTGTCTTCATCTTTACGATGCCCTGATGACCTCATGAGCAAGACGTAGGACCTCTCTTCTTATAGCCTCCGGTATGACCATTCGGGTGCCACGCAAGACAAGTTTGCCTAACACGCATAGCTCATTCCTGACACACAAATACGCAGACATCCTACATTAAGACCAGTCCCCACTTAAAATGTACTGTCTCAAACTAACCATCCCTGGATCACTCTCAGACACCTCTTCCACTTGTTTAGCCGAGAGTGCCACTGGTAGGCGTTCTTGAGCGACTGCCATAACAAAGTCAATCTCCTCTTTCAGACACAAATGTTCCAATCACTTCAATAGGCTCCTTTTGACCATAAGCAAGCAACATTTCGCTTGATTTCTTGAAATCACACTGTACACTCTCCTTCTTCACTGCTTCCTAGGTCGTCTGATCAATCACATTGCGCGAAGCGCCTGAGTCAAGAAGTACTGCAGGTAACATAACTCATCCAACCTTCAAGTCAACTTCACTACCACCTGCAAACTCAGCAGCTCCAACTGCAAATGCGTAGTAATCTTGGGCACCAGTAGCTGAATTTTCTGACACTTGATATGATCTGCCCCCGGAGGCTTTCCTTTTCTCAGAATCTTGAGAAGGAGCTTTGCGTTCCTTTGTTTTGCAACAAATAGCAAAATGTCCAACTTCCCCAAACGTATTGCACTTTTTGGTCGCGAGCTGGACAATTCCGATCACGTGCGATGTGGTCACTGTAATTACCGCGGAAACATTGCATCACCTTTGCACACTGACAACCACCAGAATGTTTACCAGACTTATTTCCTCTACCTCTGCCTTGCGCGGTCCCTTTACCTGTCCCCGTATTTCGAGGTTTGCCGAACGAGACAGCATTCACCTGGCCTGACAAGCTTAACTGATCCATGGCCTTGACCTGCATATTTACTGCCCCCTGTACACGAGCTAGGTCTCGCAAATCCTTCAGGGTTGCCTTTGATTTTTCCAGGAACTTAAGGCGGAGTCTAGAGTCCCTGCACAACTTTTTCAAACTCGCAGGTGATCGCTTTCTGTTGCAACTGACAAACAAACTGATCAACCGACTCTTCCGAAGTTTGCTCCGTTTGCCTAAACTGATGCCTTTCGAACGGAATATTCAACTGGGGCGACACCATACTCTCAGCGAACGATACGATATCCGTTCCGGGCACTAACGTATAGTAGAGTTCCTGCAAGTTCAATCCTCCAGTATGTAACATCAACGCGGTTTTCTGTTCATCCTTCGTTATCTGTTTAGCCAGCCACTAAATAAAAATTAAATGAGCGCTTCCACAACTTCCAACGAACGACGAGAGTGTTCGGGTCTTCCTTCGGGTTGAAGGGAGGAAGACTGGCTACATCAAGAAGAGGAACAAACGCAGCGGCTGGCTGGGTTTGTGTTGTCGAAGGTGTACTCGAAGTCGAAGGTGCACTGCTTGTCATTATCCTCCTGACAAAATACTCAGATCCTCTACGCAAATGACGCCCAAAATATCCCCTACCTCACAAAACGAATCCCATCCTCGTCGCCAATATAAAGATTGCGTACCGATGGCCAACGAATCACACAGTTTGAACAATGTCACCGAAGAGCATGGCTTCACATTTCCCATGAGTCTAAGTAAGCCCGCGATTTCTATGGACTTCCGGTATGAAAAACATGACAATTTAAGTAAACGGTTGAATCCGTTTTAGGTAAGGTTAAATTGATGATCCTCATCATACCTAGATTGAATACGTACTCAGATGAATTGAGGAAACTTTTTTTGGAGCCTAAATTAAGCCTAGAGAAGAATTAGGGTCAAGTTAGGATTAGTTTTGGTTATTATACATGGATATCAATTGACTTATTATACGAAGGTAAATAATGAAAAGAACTGTGTCGGGCTGAGAATGTTCGTCGTTGTTGTTTAGTGGTGAAGACACAGGACTATAAATTTGGAGAATCGAGTTTGAGCACTGGTAAGTGCATAATATGATTCCTTGTTCCCTAACTATGTTGTAATGTTGAGACTGAATGGATAAGAGTATGAATACAGAGACCGATAAGATGATACGAAACATTAAGAAACTGTGTTGAAATCCTTTTTAGGGGGTAGAGTGCATATTCAACAAAGGCAAAAAGAGGGTCACCATTTTAACCCAGGGGCGGATCCAGGATTTTTCTTAGGAGGAGGTGCACCACTAAGGAATGGTGTAGCTGACTAGTGACGCTTTTTTTTGCAGAAAACCAGTTATATTAGAAAGCCGCAGTTCATCAGCTCAGGGGAGGGCGGGGTGCGCACCCTCTGCACCCTCCCCCAAGATCCGCCCCTGTTAAATCGAAGTCAAAACGGATTCAAACTGACATCGGATTTTACCAGCGACATGTACACTTATTTAATTTTAATAATCTTCTCTGGCAATTAAGCCCCTTTGCAATTTATTATAAAACCAACGGTAAATGTGATAGGTTCTTTGGGTATGAAGTACTTGATGTATATGAACGATAGAAGTGATCCTCACTCTTAAGCAATTGCATGCCTCGTATAGAAAACCAATGAAAGCCTCAGGCGGCTTCATTGGGATTCGAACCCATGACTCCTTTATATCGCTTCAATAGCTTTCCCGATACCTTATCATTCGACTCAAAGTCAACAACACGATTGAACTGCGTCTTTGGCCAATGACTTCAGAGCCCTTCTCAGTCTTAGAGGTAGAGCATTCGAAATTTTGAAAGTTCTTGAATAAAGTCATGAAAATTCATGGATATTTTAAAGATGGCTTTTTATTTGGTGCATGCTTCAGTATCATATTATTCTGAAAACGAATGTCAATTTACAGAGACAGTTCCTATGAACTACAATAACATGTCAATGGGATAGCACATCTGCTTTTTTTTTTCGTTTTTTTAAATGCCGGTTTATTTAACATGCAATACTAATACCGCTTTGAAGTGAAAGAAACAAGGAGATGATGATTCCTCAAGAAATTATTTTTGATGCTAAGACCCCCTGACCGTCCATTTTTTGTTAAGAAAACGGAGTCACGTTTGATATAACAATATCCTCCTGGAACACCAGTGAAACAATTATGTTAAACGAAATCATAGGCGTGATGTTCTCTTTATATTTTTGTGTTTACTGAATAAATATTCCACACCCTTTTCTTTCTTTGAAGACGCTTATTGTTTTCCAAGGCAGATTTTCTTAACTAGTCTATTGTTTGGAGGTGAAAGCATTGTCAGAATACTTTAATTCTCCTACAGTGGATTTTTGACATGTTCTTCATCCCTGCGGTCTTTGTCCTTCCCAACTTTCATCTTATAAACTTCGCATCGTATTCAGACGAATTCAAGAAAGTTTACTTACAAACTCAGTGGTCGAGATCAATAATTTATTACTCGATGGAGTCTAATCATAACGTTTTCGGCGGAATTGTAAAATCATTAGGAAAAAAACATTGAGTACAAAAGTTCCGAGATAATTGCATTGACGAGAGGTGAGGAAATTACTCTTTCCTTGAACGAAAAATTTATGTTGGGAAAGTCATTTGGAATTCAGTTCAATCGAGTTGCAATTTGTAATCCCTTGGGGTTTCCACCATAAAATACCGCTCTTCTTCTCCCAATATTTTTTAGAAATAAAATGACTTGGAAATCTCAGACTGATGTCACATTTGGACGGCCGGGATCTCTCTCATAAACCTGTCGATTTACCTCTCTATGTCCGTGCATGGTTACATTTTGTTTAGCTTGTTCAGAATGCGAAACCGAATAGTATGTTATATCAAGGCAATTTGAAACGTGCCACTGACAGATTAATTTCTGTAAAAAAGAGATGTTTGTTTTGAAAACACTCCAAACACGGGAAAGCTTTCATTAATGATTAATCATACTTTTCAATCTTAGTCAACAAATCTCATGGAGACTCTGACTTTTGAAGGCTTCGATCAACAACTGTGTACTGTTCGCTGAAATGTCTCGAGTTGTGCCAAGGATGCAGGAAGAGGACCGGGACCGTGGACTGGTTTCAGAGCAGCAAGTTGCGAATGATAGTTCGTTTCTTGCACCCAGTGGAAATGGCGATAACGCAGAGAAGAAGCGTCTCAAAGTTATTGAAGAAGCATACAGACCACTACTTATAATAATGATGTTGTTCGGGTCATATTTTGGACACACATCATTCGACAATTTGCACGAAACAACTCAGTCACGCCCACAAAGACATTGTCGCAGTGTCCGTTTTTACTGCTTTGCAGTGGTTTGCAGCTTGTGGATTAGCTTTGTTATGTCAGTGGTGAGCATTTTATATGGAAGTGAGATATATTTCCTTATTATGTTCGTATCTTGGACTCTCATGGTGGCTCTTATGGGCACAACCTGTTTGATCGTCTTTCCCTTGACGTCCACTAGAAAGTCCCGTTTCGAGCATTTCCTGCGCAGAGCTGTCACCATTAACATCGAAAGTGACAAACTGAAAAACGTCGCTTTGAAAGCAAAGATGTATGTGAATATATTTTCATTTGTCTCCCTATCTGCGATTGCGGCAGAGATCATGTCAGACGTATTTCTTGAGATAAATGTTGTGATGTTTGAACCATGGAAGAGATGGCAAGGATTCAGGATAATCTTTCTAATCTTTTTGGCATATGGTGTTGGTGTCTGGTTTGTGTTTCCTTTCTTTTTTATCACGTGTACGCTGATTGAAGCTCTTTTTGATGATTTGAACAAACGAATGTTGTCCTCACATTCAAACTCGTCTCTCAACGTAGCAAACTTAAGAAAAGAGCATCTCGCTTTGTGTGAAATTGTCGAGATGGCGGACAATGTGTTCTCTGCTCTTCTTTTTGAGGCTGTAGGGTTTTATATCCCAGTCATTTGTTTTACCTTTTACCAAATGGCACATGCAGACTTGAGTCATTCACTGGCACTAGCAGATATTGCAATCAATTTGTTTTGGCTCACGATGTCATTGGCTATTTTAGCAGCAATTATGACCTCTGGATCGAGAGTTAACGAAAAGGTAAGACTGAAGAAGCCCAATCTATTAGCCACTGAAGTGGAGTCGGACTGTTTTGTCCGTGCTATCTTTGAATTTTGAAGTAGTTCCTCATGCATTGCGTAAATAGATAACTGAGAGAGCGTTAACGAAACCTTGAATTATACCGCGATAACTGAATTGTAATGAAATTTAAATTTCTTGTTTCAGATCTTTGCGGGAGCTTATAAAATATACAGGGTTTTGGAAATTTTTCTTGAACATGGGTGTGCCGGTTAATGAATGAATAAAAACATAATCATAGTCAGCAGTATTACTCAATGCAAATATCCATCAACTTACAAGCTTAAGTATGCACTTGTTAGTTCTATACCTAAAGTGCGCCCACCTAAAGACATTGATAGCGACTTCAGACAAATGTCAGTACTTCCTCATCTAGCAAAGATCCTTGAGAAGCTACAGCTAAAGCTTAACAACACTGCTTTAAAGGCAAGGGACAAACAACACGCATTTACAAATGGTCGCACTACTGTGTCTGCACTCACTACAACTTCCCAAGATTGGTTTGACGCCACAGACAACTTAAAATCCGGCAGGAAAGGTGTCCACTCTTTATCTACTTCAGGAAAGCATTTGATTAAGTAAACCACAAGATTCTCTTGGAGAAGCTTGCACTAAGGAACATTGACAAATATCTTTGGTTATGGTTAGAGAGCTTTCTGGAAGGTAGAACCCAGCAAGTAGGACACGGAGAGGAACGGCTTGTGTCCCTCAGGGATCTGTCATTTCAGCGATCCTTTTTAACATCTATACTGGCGATCTTGAAAACAACATTGAAACCAACGTAAGTACATATAAGTACGCCGACGATTGCACCATCTTCTCCGGCGTACATCAGCGCGTACATCGTGCGTGACATCAGCGATATGCAGTGTACTGGACTCTGTGTGCGCATGGGCGGACGATAACAAGATGACAATAAACTCAAAGAAGACTTAAGACATATGGATCAACTTTCGTCAAACTTCAGAACCCCCACTGCTCTAAATCGGATCAACTACCATTGAGAGAGTTAATCATTTCAACCTGTTAGGAGTTTGGTTCGAAGATGATCTTAAATGAAACGTACATGTTATTCTACGTACGAGATTGCAGAAGAGCACGATTACCTAGAGAAGTTGACCTTAGTATCTATACCACCCTAATAAGACCCATCTTGGATTATGGTGCCACTGTGTGGGGAGAAATTCCTTCATATACTTAAAAGATGAGGTGGAGAGTACCCAGAATAGGTGCTTAAGACTTCTTGGTCTCTCACCAGACAGTTTATCGTCCCTCTAGTCGAAAAGAAACAAAGGTACTATTGAAGAACTGAATAAGATTAGCAATGATAACAGCCACCCCCTACACAACAGAGCTGCAGTTACCAGAAATTGTGACTATAACTTAAGTACAAATTGTTGGAAATTAGTCCCCATTTCTGGGACAAATAGATACAGAACAGCTTCTTATCAAGGGCATTACAACATAACTAAGCACCCATTTGAGAGTTTTAGATGATAAATTTACTTATTACCATTTTTATTATAATCTCTAATTCCATTGTACATTGCTTTTAAGATGGTCAAATAAAGATTATTAGTATATACCACACAAGTTAATACTGCTTTTGGAAATGGTGAAAAGCGAAAAGCTGTATCTTTACTCACTAGCATTAGTCGGTTATTTTCTCCTTCTATTTACCATATTTGGCACATTAATTTCCTTAACCATTAATTAGTTAGTTATGTTACATATAAAGAGTTCACATTTGTATTTAACGGTCACTGCTGAAGATGTCAATGTCAAAGCATACGAAGGGTTAATGAAAATAATTTCAAACAATGCGTTTGTTCGATTATAATGCTTTTCACCCCTGTTTGTGTCTTATTTTTGATTAAATGATACTTATTTTTCGTTTTTGTGGGTAATACAGTGAGAACTCGTTTCTCTCCAAACTACTCTGTCTGGAGCAACTGTCGTGGCTTTTGGCCATCAGGGTCGGGTTGTTCCAAAGACACAGATTAACACTAAGCTACGATAAAATACAAAACCGTGGCTTAAATCTTGGCCCTTATGGTGAAGGAAAATCAGTAATCCATGATTAACTTAATAGGGCTTTGAATAAACGGGGCCCATGTCAGTCGTATGAGTGAGTTACTCTTCTTTCGCCGAACAGGTGCAATCAACCCCACCTTGCACCTTTCGTTTGTTTTTTGACGAGCTCTGCTTTCGCTGTTGTACTGACGTCCTGGATCACCATTTTCATTGGCCAATAGATCATAAATATTATTGCCAGAGAGAGAATTAAGGACAAATACGGAAAAAATAAAGACATAAAAAGCCCAGTGCGTTTTAGTGACACCAGGAATAAATCAAAATTCGAAAACTGTTGAAAACACAAGGTGACTTCCTTTTCTGGACTGCTTTCAGGTTCACCCCATTCAAAAGATTGCGCAAACAATTCATGTTGCAACAGAAGACGAAGGAAAGGTAAAAATTATTTTCAATGAAATCTTACTGAGCGTTTAATCCGAGGAAAAATTTTCATGTTTGTAGTTCATGGTTGAAACGATTTATTTCAGAATGTCCAGTAAGAGACATTGTCTACTAAATTTGTCTTTCAGTTGCTAATGTTTTTGATGCACCTGCAAGGCCAACCATTGGGACTCTCCATCGGAGGATTCATCGTCATCACCAAATCTCTTTTTGTTACGGTACTCTCTGTATAATTTGATTCTGTCCAAAACAATTTTTAAAATAGAAATCTACGAATAAAAGTAATGACAATGAAATGGTTAAACTTTTATTGTGCGATAACCTCATTGTTCTTCACTCTCTTGTTTTCCAGATTGTGGGTATTATCATTTCATATTTTGCCGTCATGCTGTCGCTGCCGGACTAAATGGCCTCTCCGTCAGAACAGGTTGCATCATGATATTTCTACTTCTCAACTAGGTTCAAATAAGTGCACAAATTAATAATAATAACAATGATAATGATAATTATCACTATTATCATAACTTCACTCATATAGCGCTCAAATATAAAATTCGAAGGCGCTTTTGACAAAGAATTACAATTACATATTTACAAGAAAATACATCTAAAATTGATTATAATTAAGCAATATATGTATACATGTATCTGTGCCGATAAATTCCTAAAAACTAACCGTATGATTTCTTAAATAAAGAAGTCCTTAGTTTAGTTTGAAAACTCTTAAGACTGGAACTGCCCACGACTTCATATGGAAGCTGCAGTGTATTGGGATCGAAGAGTGAGAAGTAGCATCGTAGAATGTACGTCGAGTGTAAACTCGACTGATAGACAACACAAAGCACACAGTAGAAAAGTCCCAATATACTTTGCGGCTTACAGGTACAACCTAAAACAAAGGTACAAGCAGAAATTTGTAGGAGGTGTAGGTCAGGATAATAAATGTTTATGAGGTATAACAAATGTCCCCCTTCTCTTGAAACCACTATAAAACCAAATATGCAAAGTAACACAAACTAAAATCGTTTGGGTTGGGGGGGGGATTTGCATTCTCTGTAAGCGGGGTATTTTCTCTTCGTGCCCTATTAGATCCGTACTAACGCTATATAAATGGAATAAACAGAAGAAATACTATAAACTAAGAAATTAACGAATACTAATTATAAAATAATTAGGATAGTACTCATACTCTCATTGGTCAATAGCTGTGTTTAGATGAGAGTATGTAAACCGGCTGAGACATCACACGAATTTTGATTGGTTATATCCCGTCAGACGCGCGTTTTGATTGGCTGGTACGAAAAATGAGCGTGTATCAAGGAAATCTGTTTCAATCAAGAATTTTCCTTCATTTTTTCCTTCATTTGTCGGATTATCTTTGAGAAATATTTTATAACAGCAATAGAGGACTTTTTCCGTGTTTCCATAGCCTCATCTAAACACCAGGGGGAGTTAAAAGAATTCGAGACTTTAATGGAAACCCGAGACGCAGTCTCAATCTCCGGCCGGAACAGAAGCTGAGGAACGTGACAGAATCTCGTATTTTAAGTCTTTTAGTAAAACACTTTTTAATTCCACCACATAAATGATAGCACTTGAACCTTATGTGCGTTTTCAAACTGACCCGGTTTTGCCAAAGGGTCTCGATCCGGGTGCCGTGCAAACAGACACACATCGAAAACGATGCGGTTTGCGTTTACAAATGACACCGGCGTACGTGCAAACGCTGCCTTAGTTAAGAAAGGTTTTGTAAGATATTTCTCTTTTGTCTTTTTGTCTTTATTTCACGTCAGAGGCGGAAGCGAACGCTAGAGTCCAGGCTACACGCAAGAGAGCGGCGAGGAAAGAACGCGCAATCTCTGCGCTCGATTCCATAAGGCACCTCTGCGCCACCTGCAACAGAGACTGCCACTCCACTATCGGGTTACACAGTCATACAAGATCCTACCCAAATCCCCAGCGCTAGCCATCGCCTTTTCGAGACGAGGATGCCACTATTAACATGGGTGACCAATTACTGCTTAATTTTGGCACGAAATTTCAGTGTTAAAGTGTCTCAAACCAGTTTCAACACTTGAAAAAAACTTTCTCATATAGAAGGATTAACACGACAACACTTTATCACTTAATAGCAATGTCAATGACCAATTGTTGCTGAAAAAGATTTGGTCATTTCTGTGACGTAAAACGTTGCTATGGCCAAAGGAAAGCTCTGCAAAAACACCGCATACTTTGGCTTTAGCTGCTCATATCTCGAAAACGAACTCAGTGACCCCATATTTTATTTTTGAAATTTAAGATAGCTCTGAATCCGCTCCACGCAGAGAGTTTCATCTTCGCGTGCTGATCATTTTTGTGCAATAAAAAATTGGGGTCGCCGAGTTCGTTTTTCAGATAATAGAAACTAAAGCCAAAATATGGGGTGTTTTTGCAAGGCTTTCCCATTACCATGGTAACTTGTTACGTCACAAAAAATGACTGCATCTTGTTCAGCAATAAATGGTGTTTCATATGGTACCATAACATTGCTGTCACGTGATAGAGTGTTGTAGTGTGAATCCTTCTAATAACAAGGTCCCTTAAAAATGTCGAAACTGGTTTGAGCCACCTTAATTTAGAATTTCACATGTGAAATTACAATGTTGCCATGGCAACTTTTCCTACCGTGACCCCCATGCATGACGTCTTACGAACGTAATTTGTCACTCATGATACTAATTGCTAATCAAAATTAATCGTATAATCGTGAGATTAAGGAATAATAGTTTCACTTGGATTTTGTCCAAAATCTCATCATTTCCCTCCCTGCTCACACCTCTGAACCTGCAAAACACCTGCGTGAAAACCCATCACATTTTTTCACTTGGTGCGTTCTCTCTTCAGCACAAACATTCCATAAACGTAGGATCGTCGAGGGGCTAATGATCCAACAACTCCGTCCCAGTCTGAACAAACAAGTTATTTCTTATGTTTCCAAACTTTTCCCAGCGGGAATTACATAAGATATATATGCATGGATGCGTGCGGACGGTCATTTTTAACCCTGATGATGGCAAACAGCCGAAAACGTTTGGTTTCAACATTTTAATTTTACAAAAATTACCTTGTAAATAGCATGTCTTTTAGTTTTGTTAAACTGTTTGATTGTAACGGTTGTATTTGTCCTGAACGTATACAGGAATACTGTTATGGTACCACACTTATTATTGTACAGTGTACTTAATTTGTACGTTTTTTGTTGTAAATTGTACTTTAAGAAATTGTAGACGTCAAAAAACAAATAAAAAAAAGGAAAAAAAAACCTCTAGCGAGGTGTAATGATCCAACACTCATTTCTGAAATGTAGTAGTAGTAGTAGTAGTAGTAGTTACCAGAAAAAATTTAGCTTTACTTGTTGAGACTACTGCTACTGCTACTGCTACTGCTGCTACTACTACTACTACCACTACTACCACTACTACCACTACTACCACCACCTGCTACTGCTACTGCTACTGCTACTGCTACTGCTACTGCTACTACTGCTACTACTGCTACTACTGCTACTACTGCTACTACTACTACTACCACTACTACCACTACTACCACTACTACCACCACCTGCTACTGCTACTGCTACTGCTACTGCTACTGCTACTGCTACTACTGCTACTACTGCTACTACTGCTACTACTGCTACTACTGCTACTACTACTACTACTACTACTACTACTACTACTACTACTACTACTACTACTCATTCCATAGCTTTGGTGCGAAAATGGAAAAAGCTCTGTCACCATATGATTTCGTCTTAGAAAAAGGTACTGCTAACAGTTTCTGAGAAGTTGACCTGAGATTACGTTCTGGGACATAAAACTTAACCAAGTCACTCAAATAAGTAGGAGCTAAACCGTTTAGAGCTTTGAAGGTAAAAAGTAAAATTTTACAAATAATTCGCTGTTCCACTGGGAGCCATCCAATGAAGATCTCTAAGTACACGTCTGATTCTTCGGCAAGTCATAGAGAAGCGAGTTGCAGTTATCCAACCTGCGTGTAACAAATGCATGGACAAGGGCCTTTGTGCTTTCCTCAGAGGAATCTTCTAATGCAAGCAATGTTTCTTATATGATAAAAGGGAATTACAGATGATGCCACCTGTTTCTCGAAGTTAATCTTATCGTCCATGGTGACCCCAATATTAGAAATGAATGTAGAATAGAATGTGAATGTGAATATGTAGAGGTAGAATGTGTTTAAATAATCTCCAATTAACGTCCGGTTTCCTCCTCTGTTCTTTCTCAATGTATTTTATTCAAAGCCGAGTCTTCACGCTAAGGAGTTGAATTTAGCTTGACAAGGATAGTATAACAGCGACGTATGAAACTCTAACAATCTGCAAAGGACCAAAAAAACCTAAACCATTCAGTCTAAACATAACAGTTTTGCTTCTAAATATATATATTTTTTGTAAAAAAATCGACGTTATACATAAATATGCATCAAGAGGAACCGACCTGCCTCAAGGATTAGTGAGAGACTGAACATACTCTTTGTTGGACTTTTAAAACTTTTTAATGAGGCCCATTCCAAACGCTGCTCCAGTCATGTGCCGAACCTAACTCAGTAAAGTTCGACTTAAAGCGACTTCGGAGCAATAGAGACCTTTAGCACCGGAGTTTTCGAAATATACCGCAAACTGCAGACCGCAGTTTGCGGTTAGTCGTTTGCCGTTAGAGGTTAGCTCCATTTTGAACTTTAGCAAGCCGTTCCTGTTACGCACATCGACGCCGCCATCTTGGATTTTTCATTGCTACAATTGCTCTCAAATCAAACAGCTCAAATTCTCCCAAAACTTATATTTGATCTTCAAAATTGTTCCCAATAGATAGCAAACAGATGTAACAACATGACTGATATGGTCAAACGGGAGGTCTGATTGATCTCTGGCTATAAAACGCTGCCGTAAATCACTTACCGCAAGAACGGTGTCTCGAAGTTGAAACTCGAACGTGACGGCAAGAACAAGATCACGTGATTTTCCGAGGTTCGCGGTATTGCCCGCAAAGTTCGTTGCTAAAGGTCTCTAATGACTGATTCATACGTCGTAGCTGTGGGTCTCACCAAGCTAACGATCAGCTAAGTGCTTGGGTAAGAATTTTCTTAGTTTATGCGTTTCGTTCGGCACATACCAGAACGCCATATGTATCAACCGTCGCTCCCTGGTCGCATAATGCGACATAATTTCCCGAACTTAATGTTGTTTGCCGCTGTAAACCTAACCTGGCGAACCAAGTTGATTCCAACGCCGCTCTTCTGCCGTGCTTAACTCAACAGTTAGGTTCGACACATAACTGGAGCGACGTTTGGAACGGGCCTGAATGTAGTTCAGTGCTTCTTTTCGCGCTGATCTCTGACAGGAGCCCATAAGTACTTATGGGCTCCTGTCTCTGATACGTCAACTTACCAATACAGAAATCGATTTGGGAATGACAGACAGCTCTCCCATAGATAGGCCCTTTGGTTCGCCTTGGAGGTCCATCATAGCGGAGCACCATGGTTAAGAAAATATGGTAACCCATCGATTCGAGAAATTTGGTTTTAGCTATGACGTTATAATCCGACCGTCCGTCCGTACATCGACCTTCCATGTATGCCAATGTGCCAATGTTTACAACAACTTTTTGTCAGTGATAGGTTAATGGCAAAAGTTCAAGTATCATTTGTGACAGGAAAGAAAATTGACACAACTATATTGGACTGAAAAGCTGGTTTTCTTTTGGTACTGTGCGAATTGCACCTGTCAGTCTAGGACAAGTCACCCGGAAGAACGGTCTACAGCTAGGTGTTGTACAATTGACCTTGTAGCTCAGTTGGTAGAGCAGAGGTAGAGCACGTGTTCATTTCCCACCCTGGTCAGAGTTTTTCTCTGTCCTTGTGTGGGCCCATTTCCATCAGTAGGGCTAACGCTCACATGGTTCATATGGGGTAGATACTTAGCACCTCACATTACACTCTAATCAGTTATGTCGTAGTCTGGTCGCCGTCTCCTGAAGCCATACTTCTTAACTCTCCATTTCAGGGTACTTAGGCTCCTTCCATTATCATGCTTCTTCAACAAAAGCAAACGGATTTCTTCGTACTCTTAGGCCTAATCACTGAAACGCGCTCTTAGGCTTAATCAGTAAAGGAATCCTTTCTTCTTCACACGGTCTCGTGAAGTGTAGTTAACGGAACAGCAAAATGAAAGCTAAGGAACGAGGGGACAGCTATTCTTAGAGTTATTTTCATAGAGTTATGTCGTAGAGTTAGAGTTTAGTTTCCAAAATCCTGAATTCACGATTTTGGACTGCCAAAATCCTGAATTCAAGATTTTGGACTTCCAAAATCTTGAATTCAGAATTTTGAAAGTCGTTAATTCTAACTTCAAGTCATAACTCTACTGAAATAACTCTATTGATAGTTAACCTCAAGGAGCGATTGCAGAATACCCGGTTTCGCAACAGAGTTGTTGATATGAATATCATTTTCTGTCCCATGCGGACTGCGGTGGCAGTTTTTTTTAAGTAAGATATGTAGTGGACGCGGAAGCAGCATTGTTAAACACGACTGCGGGACCGCGGTAGCAGCTTTTTTAAGTAGGACATTTGGTGGGCCGGGTATTCGGCAATCTAGCAATCTACAGAAACTGGCGCCATCACGCAATGTATCAACAAATCGTAGCTAAAAGAGGGAACTTCAAATTGCTTATCGTAAATCTACAGGATAATACTGGACTTTGTCATTATGTTATGTGTGTCCGTGAAACTTCGGTTGTTGGTAGCAATAAACGGGAGTTGAAAGTAATGAAATCATTCAAGTATAAATTTTCTTCCGACACAATTGCAGACTGCGTTGCGCGACACTATTTACCAGAATTGTATTTTCTGCGCAATTTCATAGTATCGACGCAATTAATGACATACTTTCAATGTGCAATTGCAGACAATTCTGTCCGAGAAGTGGAATATTGTACGATTGTTCCTTTCCTCAGTGAAAGGACACAATAAATGTAAGTTGAAGGGTTGTAAACTTACTAAGTAACATACCGCTTGCAACTACCTGTCCACACGCTTGACAAAAACATGTTCTGCCTGCCAGTCAAAATTCAGAGTTTTGACAATCAAACTTCAAAGCTTACCCGCCCACTTTGGAACGTTTTGGCGCCACTCCACAAACACTTCACCGGAAGCAAAAACAGCAACGCGTTCGGGCATTTTGTCTTTTGCAGTTTTGAACACCTCGCTTGAAATTCCTACCTAGTTTATTTATCGTAAACGCCATGTCTTGCCAAACGGCAAATAAATCAGGTACGATCATTTGCGTAACTGGCGCCAAAACGTTCCCAAGTGGGCGGGTAAACTTTGAAGTTTGTGTGTCAAAACGTTGAATTTTGATTGGCCGGCAGAACATGTTTTTGTCACGCGTGTGGACAGGTAGTTGCAAGTGACGGTATTTTCAAACTTAACTCGTTTTGTGTGACAGTAACAAAAACTCAAATTTATTTCAAAGTGTTTACAAGTACTTCACTCCACTTTTCTTCGTTAATACGACTTCTCCTTACCTTGACAAATTATAACAGCCGAGAAGAGTAAAGCCTGGTTTTCACTGGCGACGCTAGCATAAGCACAAGAAGCATACGCAAACTCAGTAGCTTGTTGTTCATTAGCGCCTTTTGTCAGACCAATAGACACTAATGAACAACAAGTAAATGCGCTTGCGTCTATTGCTTGTGCTTATGCTTGGGTCGCTAGTGAAAACCAGGCCTAATCGCCGCCACACACAAACACTCATCTCATTCCCAGGGCCCTCTCTCTTCCTAATAGAGACCACGTGACAAACACTTGGCTCTCGTATACAAATAAAGAAATATCGCTGGTCCTGACGAAGTGTGGGGAAATCCCACACAAAAACGAGTAGCCCTTTGTGCCATAATTATCTTTCATATCTTGTCAGTGGGTTGTCAGGAATATTGCACGTGTGAGCTCAAGTACTAATTTAGATTTTAACCATTTTGACCTAAAAAGCAAACTTGGCATGACAGTGCCAGTTTTAAAAGCATTGCTGTTTCTCTGCAGCAAGAATTAGAGGAGCCACAATTTAATCTCCGGAGCTGTATTATCGCTCCCTTGATTGCAGCATACAACTAGATAAAACTCTACGAAACTGTCTGTTCCATCAACTCTTTGTTTACTAATTTATTTGTACGTGTTTAATTGTATTGAACGCGTTTTTGATAATTTTATCCGTAACGGTACGCCATGGCTTCACCTTGACTGGTGTTATCTGAATTGGAGGGTAAATAGATGTCGGACTCTTGTTACGTGAAATGTAATACAAAACAGAAAATTTTTTAAGGCAGAAATTCAGTTTTCAAGAAAGCTAAAAATGTTCACATTTAGGATGACAAATTATCAGTTCCCTATGATTTCTCTTTTCTTTTCAAACCAAAAAGAGCTGAATTTAAAAATATACTACCAAAGTACTCTTAGCTTTTTAGGATATTCGCAAACATTGCTTGAAATCTTAAACAGAGGTAAAGCAAACAGCTTCATTTGTTTTACTAAATAATAAAAGATCCCTCTTTGTATGTCAGGGCCTTCACATGAAAATCAAGTAGGAAAGAGTGTAGTAAGTACCAATTACGTTTACGGCATATACTCTTAAGAGGTAAGATATCTTTTCTTTCACTGAACGCTTTCAGAACTCCTCAGGCTCAACGTGGATAACGTTTCCTTCGTTTTCGTTCTTCAATTCACTTTGAAGGTACTCCCGTCAGGCACTGTTTGTGTCAATTATTGTCGCAAATGCGCCCTCATTTTAATAAATTAAACTATGGCTGCAATCCCTTAACCTTCAAGACAAGTTTACTTTCCCTTCTAGTACACCCTGAACAGTTTGTCCACACATTTTGGGCGTATGCTTACGCTACAAACCACACTTTGCACTGGTTATATTTGTCTCCGGAGAGCCAGTCACTTAACCGCAGTTCTTAAATGCTGCTTTCCAGTACGCCCTTAGTTGCCAAACAGTACTGTTTACAGAGATCTTCTGCCTGGAGATCCTCATGCATTAGAGCCATCCCTAAGGCAGAGTAGGTAGCCTGTGATCCCCGAGACTCGGCCCATCGACTCAGTGTGACGAAAGACTTGTCATACAGCGTCCTCTGGTCATGATCAATATGCACCAACCCGGCATCACCCAACAGAATACGACATAATTGTTTCCACTGTAAGCCCAGGTCACGTGCCAAAAACAGTAGATCATCACGTGACACCAGGCCTGGCTTATAAGACAGGAGGTCTGCAAAGCAAATGAAACGCAAAAAACAATGATTCGCAGTCCCTTGTGTACAGAGTCCCCAAAAGGACTACCTTAAGGAGGCTCGAAAGGGTTTCAACACTTAAAAGACACTCTGGATCGAATGACGCTTCAACACTGTATCACGTAACAGCAATGTTACGATACCATATGAAACAATCGATTATTTCCAAACAAGATGTGATCATTATTGTGATGTAATAAGTTACCTTGGCAGAGGTGAAGCCCTGCAAAAATACCCTATATTTTGGATTTAGTTGCCCGTATCTCAAAAACGAACTGGGTGACCCCCCCTTTTTTATTGCTGAAAAGTGATTAGAAGGCCACAATGAAACTTTCGGCAAAGTTTAAATAAATTCTGTCTACCAGATTCAGAGCCACCTTAAAATATCACAGGTGGCTCTGGATCCTCTAGACATAATTTTTTTAAAACTTTGCGGAAGTTTCATCTTGCCCTTCTGATTACTTTCAGAAATAAAAAATGTCGGTCACCGAGTTCGTTTTTGAGATATAAGCAACTAAAGACAAAATAAATAGCTTACGTGGCAAGTGTTCCTGTTCGACAGAAGAGCTTTGAAACGATTTTCCGCAAACTGGTCGCGCGTAAGTTGGTGCAAGAGACTGAGGGTACGCTTGCAAGAAGACCCCCTATTTTTGAAAACCCCGTTCGCCCACACGCACGGGGGCTTCTGATTGGTGCGGCATAGTCACAATGATTGACATGTGACAAATTCTAGAGCAAAATATTTCTTGTTGGTTCTAGCGTGACAAAGACAATGGTGGAAGATGTGGAAGGTTTTGAATCGTGTGTGGAAGCTGAGCGAATTGGGTCTCGGGTTTTACATTAAAAAGGGAACAAGAACTGTCAATGCGCATCTCTTTAACTGTATAGATGTAATGGCCGTTTTGCCAACAGGATTCGGAAAAAGATTAATTTTTGAGATGTTTGTCATGATGTGCGGAGCGCGAAATAAAATAAAACGAGAACAGGATTCTCGAGTCGTGATTTCTCCATTTCAAAGCACCATACGCGATCAAGTGGTTGAGGTAAATTCTATGGGAATGACAGCAAGGGATTTAAATGAAAATCTGGACTGCTTGGATGATATCCATCAAGGGAAATTCAGTATCATTTCACATGCCTAACGAAGCCGCTATGGACAATTAAGCGTTTCCGTAATTCACTAAAAGCAAAAGATTCGATCGCTATTTAAGAAAACTTTGGCAGCGCTCACTGTCGATGAAAAGTTTGGACTGGACTGAAGTAAGCTTTTCGTTCGCTTGCAAAAGATACTTTTTTTACACAGGATGAACTAAGAAAATGCCTGCGAACTATCAGAATCCACATGTTTCAGGATCAAGGAAATTCGCCAAATTCTCTGCTTACCTTGCCTAATGTTACCCTGCAAGCAGAGTCTCTTTCGATCTTCCTAGATAAGTCGGGAAGAGGAAAGTAGCTTCCCGACTTATCTAGGAAGATCGAAAGAGACTCTGCTCGCAGGGCAGCCTAATGTAAGCTTGAGTCTTATATCTTGGATTGAGACAAGATGAAGACAATCACGCAGCCTGTTAAATCTTCTCTTATTGTGAGAAGAAAGCGGCTCCTTTGTACTGTCATGCGATTTTTTAAGCACTTTTACTTGCTATTTCATCTACGATTTCGTGACGATTTGACCAAAAACGTACTTTGGACAGTACGGATTATCAAACTAGCGAGGAGGTTTACCTGTAATTTCCAGGAGATTTAGTACGATCCATTTCATCAACCACTCTGCACCAAGAAATAGCCAGCAAGTCGCACTGAAATCGTCGCTAGTTTTAAACTAAAACCACTTGAATGGTTTCATGGTCAGCTTTGGTGGAGATTTGCATTTAACGGCCTTACTTACTACCCATCGAACTCTGTACGAGTTATGTTTCTAAATTTCGTATTTTACGAGCGCACGATTGCTTACAAGTTCTGAAAATTGGCTGTTGTTTTCGATAACTTCTATTCCAACCGCTCTGCAAATATCAGCTAGAATTTGTCCGTAAGTTTCTTTTCGATGGTTCAAACAAATTCTCGGAAGAAACATAACCAGTCGTACCCGGCTGAGTAGCAGCCATTACAAAATTAGCTTTAAATTCTGCATTGATCACTCGGCGTTTCCTCGGTGCCTTGGTTTGTTTTGATGGAAGTTAATATAGTTATCTGTTATTGGCTAGTTTGTTAATAAGACGTTAATCAACGTGTGTCAAGTCAACCATTAAAAGGTGGGCGTTTTTCAAAAATAGGGTCTTCTTGCAAGCGTTCCCTCAGTCTCTTGCCCCAACTTTCGTGCGGCCAGTTTGCGGAAAATCGTTTCGAAGCTCTTCTGTCGAACAGGAACGCTTGCTACGCAGGCTACAAAATAAAGGGTGTTTTTACAGGGCTTGCCCGTTGCCACGGTGACATATTACGTCACAATAATGACTGCATCTTGTTCAGCAAAAATCCGTGATTCATTTGGTACCACAATATTTCAAATACATGATACATTGTTTTAGTGCAGATCCTTCTAACAAGAGCGTTACGTGGAAGCGTTGAAACTGATTCGAGCCACCTTCAACCATTAGATCTAGTGCAAAAATGCTTATTTAGTTTTAGGACAGTAACAATGAAACCGATGTCGTCAGAGTAGTAAAAGAAAACAAATATTTCAACGGAGGTAATTATTTGCATATTATGTCAAAACAACATTCAGAGAGAGACAGATGCGTTGTAGGCTGATGTGTAAGTTTTTTTTCAGTTTGGAAGGTGTCCATAGACTATTTATGAGCTTGCAAGGCCTGCGCATTGCTGCAACAGGGAACTTAGGCAGCCGGAAGAGAACATTTCGCGTGACAGGACAGTGGTATCTCCCACATTTTCGCACTAATCATCTCTAATAGGGAAACGATACTTAGCACTATAAATGTGGTTGTTTGAAGACAAGTTAAAAAGGGAACATACCTCACTTCCGGTTGCCGTCCGCGTCTCCAAAACGCGTATGCTTAATATATGTAGCCCGGGGTAAGGGAGATGGTGAAATGGATGCACAATATCGTCCCCGCCAAAATGATATAGGAAACGGAACTTTTTCATACCTCTTTCATTCGTTTGATGCCCGTTTAAGTTTACTCGTAGCTGAGTCGAATTTCCCGATCAGTTTATTGGATTATTTCAACTTATCCTGCGTGTATAAGAACCTAATTTCGTTTTGGGCTCAATACACTGATTTACAAAAAGGCAAGCAAATCAACAATCAACCTCATGAAATGATTAACTAACCTGGGTAGTGATTGCCAGACATATGCTGAGGAAGCAAAAAGAGGAATACCTTTAACATATGCATCGCCACTTTAACCCAGCCCATCACTGCACATAAGTCAATCAAGGGGCTTTGCAGAAGAAACCTTGACATGTTGTGTAAACATTTTACGTCTTGCCATTCGAGTTTATTTCACCAAAATACCCACCGCAATTACAACTAGTTTACACAAACAAAGAAGACCATTTCTTACGAAGTTAGCTGAAATATCTTTACGAGAAATGGTAGTCCAAATAAGCTCTCAATTTGGGGACACTTTGAGGTCTACAATCCAGTCACACAAAACATCTTTGAATGCTCTGAATTTTTTTCAATCTCCATATTCTCAGGCAGAATGAAGACCTTAATAGGCAATTTGCACGATGGCGTCATTTGACTACAACTACCACAATTCAGTTTGTTTTTCTTTTCATATTTAAACTTTGTATTCCCAGTGGGGTAAAAATAACAATAGTTGTAATTAACATGAGACAAGCTAAACCTGAAGGATTCTGGTACTTGTAGTCATATGGCGTCATCATGCAAATGTCCTATTGCAGAAATATTTTGTACAAATAATTCGAAATGTAGAAGTGATCTTTGCACTTAACTGGACATTTTAAGCAATTGTCTCTCATAGACATATGAAAATTTCAGGTGGCTCGGAAGGGATTCGAACCCATGACCTCTGTGATGCCGGTGCGGCAATGCTCTACCAACTCAGCTTTGGGATCAGGTCAATTTGTTGGGCTCATTTTTCAATTGTCTATAAGAGACAATTGTTAAAATTGTCCAGTTACATGCAAGGACATTAGCTCTATAACCCGCATGCAAGATCCAAAACGAGATACGAAATCCGGGAACGACTACAGCAAGCGTAGTTCACATTTTTGTCAAACCTTAATCCAGGGTTTTAGCTTGTCTTCATCGAGCCGGGTATTATGCTTTCTGGTGTGAACACAACGTAACGGGCCGGGACCCAATGGAATAAAATGAGCACAATCAGGGTGAACACATGGGGAATCACCATGCCATGAACAACCATTTGGGCCTTCACGTTCACCTAGACACAGATCACATCGAGCACTTAGTTGCCACGTCATGGAGTGAAGCCATGGACACTGCTTTTGAAGATAACAAAGGATTTCCTCAATGCGACTGAAACAGAAAGAGAAACAAGTTCGGTATTGAAGAGATGCATTTTTCTATAGTCACTTGGTGATAGGCTAAACAAATCCAGGTGTTCCTTTGCAGGAGACGATGATTTTACGACCTTTTAATCACAATTCAGATGTTCAACCATTGGGCTATGGGAGACTCAAGGGAGATACGCTATAAGCCTTAATCACACGGCCGCCATGTTGAGTCCCGAGGGGTTGAAAACTTTTGTTTTTGCGCACCGAAAGTCATTTCCAAACATTTCAACCCGAGGCTCGCGGTAAAAAATCTATTGTCTATGGCCAATATGGCCACGGCGCGAATGAGGCCCATTAAACTACGTTCATGCCACAATAAGAGGTTTTCACGTGACGTCATCGCCGCCATGCTGGTGGACGAAAACAAAAGATCTCTCATTAGCTTCTTTTGTTCGTCTTCCACAAGTCGTACATTTCTCTCTTGTTATTTGTGTCTCTAGAGGCTGGTTGAAAACGTTCTATTGTCCCGCTATACGGCTAGAACTGAAATTGTCTGAATAGCGCATTCTCGCAATTATAGTGAAGGAAATGGTAAATGTTAATCACGGTAAATGAAAGAAAGAGATGTATCTGTTCAACGGTGACACAAGAATTGAACCTACGACCTTCCGATTTCAGTTCCGATGCTTTACTGCTGAGCCACAAGAGACCAAGGGAGCGAGGCCATTAAACAAGTTTCTGGTGACAATTGAAGTGAATAAGAAGTGGGATTAATGCCCTCCATGCGTCGTGTTGTTCTTAGTTCCGATACATTCTCTTCTTTGACCAGTCGATCTTATCAGTGTGTCTTATCGTCTGACGAAGACTGGAAGTCTGCAGTCGAAACTCTATTACAACAAGGCTTCTTTGTGGACAAACGCGAACAATTGATTATTGTACTTTACAACGATGAACAACATAAAAGACAACGGCTTTTTCACAAACCATTCTGGTAGTTGTGCATGGTCCATGCGAGTGTTGGTTTACAGTACTCCACTGCACCGAACATACAGCCACACTGCTAGGACTGAATTGCAAAATGGTGGCATACATGCAGTGATAAAAACCTGGATGTTTAATTTTCCTCGAACAAGATGAAATGTGAGGATAGCCTATTTACCACCAATCTCAAAAACCTCAACAGTAGAGCATTTGAAATCGAAGATCGTGAAACCTCCTCTGGCGACCACCGTAAGGTTTGACTCCAGTACATGGAGGGTTGTAGGTTCAATGCTAGGACCACTTGGTTGTTTTCAGTCCCAAGCAGGCCCGTCACTCACCGATTTATCGAAAAGTTACTTTAACTTCAACTAGCGGACGAGAGATATTTGCAAATTTCCGTGCACCGTAAATCAACATTCATCTCCTCAATTTCCATTAGTTTTAACAGCCGATTTTTTAGTTCACGCTTTAATGGGGTTCTATTTTTGACACGAAGTTTCATTGGGATGCTATTCCTCACTCTAACACCAATTCTAGCAAAAGAAAATAATAGTTGGTTACTTGTAGAGGCTTTAACGGACAGATTACCCCCTGCTGAGAATCTTGTGAAATTATGATGAACCCTCTAGGAGTGGGTAAAGAGCATAGAAATATTAGAAGGGACACGGTAATTGTTAATGTCATGCATCATAGAGGAAACCAAATGGTAATAGAGCATTGTTACTGATAGGATTCTGGAGTAAACAAATAGCGGGGCACTATGAGCTTTGCTATCCGCAAAAATGAATCGAATCATTTGTTTGCAATTAGACAAACCTGCAAATTTGCTTGCAAACTGCAGCAGTTTCTTTACTTTTCTCTTTGCCATCATAGACCAAATGAATCATAATCAGAGTCTTGAAGGAGGCAAACATCAAACTGAAATCGCTTTTCTCGCCCATAAAAAAACGAGCAACATTTGCAAAAAGCCTGGGAGGTTTTGCAGCATGTTCACGAGATGCCCATTGACCAAACAACACCAGAAATCTGGCAAATAAACCGTAAGGGACATAGCCAGTGTTAAAGGTGACAAAAACTGGTGCAATCGAACCACAAGCACTTTTACCAGATATTTCTTGCTCTGGCTGAGCTGTCAACATGGATGGCACAAAGTAGACTGGCTTGCTATTTGGAACATCCCAACGACAAACGAGGTCACACTTTTCCATGAAAGCGAGAAGCGATTCCTTAGAAATTTCAAGGCCGTGGGTCTGACAAGCAAAGCTGACAAGTTCTTCCGACAAGATGCCTTCCTTAGCAAGACTTTGACGCTGCTGACGGATTTCCATTGGCTCATTCTTGTGGTGCACAAGAGATATGATGTCACGAAAGACATTGGTTAACCATTGTGGATCCAGTATTACCAAACTGTCAGAGCCACTGGCTTCATTGAAACAAAGTACGGCACCACAATCACACAAAAAGTGCAACAGTTCATCACCGTCTTCTAGCACCTCAAAGTGACAAATTTTATCGGCAATGTCCATAAACTCTGCTTTTGTGACATGCTTTACTCCTTTCCTGGACAAGCGATGAAGTTCCTTCTCAACTCGCAGCCATAGCAGAGGAATTTCGCGTTTTATGTGAGGCAATGTAGAAGCCACTGAAACAATTTCTTGCCTCAATCTTTTGATATTTGGATCTTCTTGTGGAAAAGGTTGGCCAGAGCGGGTGTTGTCTACAACAAACTTCTCGTCAACAATATGAGACGAAAATGTCTTTCCCTGAAAACTGTTCAAAACGGCATTCATAGATGTCCAAGGATCATCAACCACTTTGTCGGCATGCGTTCCAACAAGGATAACTGGTGGTTGGGGAACACCAAAACTAGTCACACTCTGGGAACTCTGAAAAGAATGAACCAAGTCCATCCATTTCATCAAGTGATCAAGACTAGACTCACTTCTGCACACCATATTGCATCGTTCTCCAGGCTGCACAGGATGACCAGGACGTAATGCACAGCTTTCTGTCCTCTTGAACAGGTCTTTGCTCAGGTCAAACACTAATACATACACTGCTTCTTGTGACATAAAAATTGGATGTATGGCATGAAAAAGAAATTGACCAGCAAAGTCCCAGATCGCCGGCCACACCTCTTCATCGACTGGAGGGTGCTCTTGTAGGAGGATACGTTCCACCAAACTGGCAATTGGTTGTGGCACATCATCCGAAAGCTCAGAATCATTGCTGAAAACGTCATCTTGAAGGAAAGGTGAACGTCTCCCATTCAATCCTGCGAAGGATATACATGTATAATACATGTAACTATTTTTTGCACATATTCATGAGGGCCTCCCAGAGGGGGTGGGGGGGGGGGGGGAGGGAGGGAGGGAGGGAGGGAGGGAGGGAGGGAGGGAGGGAGGGAGGGAAGGATCCTTCTTCCTTGTTCCCTTTAAAAATTTACTTGTGTTCCCTTGTTCTCAGCTTTTTGATCCCTAAAATGGTTTTTGTTCCTTTGTTCCCCTGTTCAAATTAGCCATGTTACCTTGCTCCCCAAAACCCCTGGGAAGGCCTCATTTGTGAAAAGAACTATAAATACGCAGTTACGAGACTTCACCACGTACCACATAATCACACGAACTCTAAACCTACATTGTATAATATGAACCAAGAAAAAAAGACCATGCCTAAATAGAATGTAAAAAATGTACCATTTATGGGTCAGAGTCATAATAATAATAATAATAATAATAATAATAATGGCTTTATTCAGCATTTCCACAAGGTGGCTCTTCATCTGCTAAAATATATCATCTAACCCTGGAATCATCTTCAAACCCTGGATGCAAATTACACACTGTACGTGACGATCTATCAAGGAATACGTCATCCATCTGCATTTCAAGGCCATATAATAATTCATTAAGTTTTCAAACTATTAACCCTTTGCGGCTATTGCTAGGAGGACTTCCACTATGAATGCAACATAGTTACCTGCGGTCTTCTCTTGCGTTGGTTATCGTAATACATAGCCAATCAGAAGCCCCAATTTTCTTTCTTAAATATACAGGAAAAATGTCCATGATTAACCTTTTCCTAACATTGAAGCTCACAGACACAATGAGTACCATGTATTAAAATAGCATCTTCATCTGGCATATAGAGTCCAATAACTGTTCTTTGATTATGCAAACTTGATTCACATCAAGCCTCAGTTTAAACAAAGTTATTGGTAGAACATATCACAGTTACCTTTTGAGCGCTGTGGGGATACATCACCATTGCTTACACCTCCGTTGCAAGAGACATTTGCTCCAGGTACAAGTGGAATGAAGAGAAATGGATTTTCGTTGCAATCAACACTGCTAGACCGAGGGCTCTTGTTTGCAGTGAAAGCCGGAGAACTGGGCTGTGGAGGAGTCTCCACTGAGAGCTGTCGTGCCACAAGCAGTGCACTCTTGTGATCAAACACAGTGTTTGTTTCATCAGCTTGATGTTCCTTCCATGCTTCGACTCCAGTCTTCAACAAGGGAGCATCCATCTCAACACCTTGTGTGCTGGGTTCATGTTTGTTAAATTTCTCACCTTTGAGTGACCTCTTGAGGCTTGTTTTACCAGCACCATTCTCTCCAATCAACATGATTCGCACCCGAGTATCACAGGTTCTGCCCATTGATAACGCTCTCTTATATGCTGCCTTAGCTTTATTGCCTCTTGCTAACACACTAGGTGGAATAAGGCCTGTGGAAAAGACAAATAATGGATACAACGTTTAATTTAAGGAAAAGAATAAAGCAAATTATCCCGATACCTGGTTATTAAACCTCTACAATCCTTGGACAGGTACAAGTTACTGCTGATTCTACCAGAGACAGAAGTTAAGCGAATGAATATAGAAGAATGGGTCAAAGCGAGGAGACGCTGTCATATGAGAAAGCTCTCTCAAGGGTCGCAGGCTTCACTCATGAGTTAACACTCATCTAGCTCGGACATAAACAGCCCATGTCATTCATCTACAAACGATATGGGTATAAATAGCCTTTATAGACATTACGCAATTTATCTGCAGCTTAAATCATCAAACTCGATGTTTCAATTTACAACTAAAAAATGTTACTAAAAATGATGTGCAATGTCCCTTGGCAAGACAGAAACATAGCCATAACAACCTTAATTAACGTGACTCAGTTATGAGGTCTGTGTCTATTTAAGGCGATTTCCACTAAACATCAACATGTCATCAGCCAATATTTTGTTGTTCAAAACTCCGAAAAATTCCAGAAGCAGACTACTGCATGTTACGCCACGTGAGAGAACACATCTGTTTCAGCTGACTTTCAACAGATCGCTGATATCACTTTATTAGCAGTCAAAACCGCTTCCTCTTAAAGGCCAGATACAAACAAAAACAACTAGTATGAAAGGCTTAGATACTTCAATACCACCCATATAAATGAATAGCAACGATTTTCCTTGCGCTTCCTTTTATAGTTCAGTTAGTTTCATGAACATTTGCCAAGAGTTTCCTGAGTTCCAGAACAGTTTTGAATATGGTGGAAGAAGGAAGAATATCTCAGAATCATTGTAAGACGAGCAAAACACAAACTGCCCAAGATGCATAAAAAAATGACTCAGTGTAACTGAAATGAACAGCCATTGGCAAGGATCATAAAAGCAGTAAAAAAGTGGAAGTATCTTCGTGGAGAAAAGGGACTGGGACAAGTATTGTCTGTGCAACCAAGGAGCTCGTTTGTTTCCAATCAAGAGAAGAGAACGAATGAATGAAAGAAAAGGTTGAGAAGACGGACACTTAAATGTGAGTTTTCAAAAACTGAACGCTTTTAAACGTATAGAATGTACGGAAATCACATATCTGAACCGCGCAGAAAATGCGAGGTCTTGAAATGATCGCCATACATTGTACACTTCATATATATCCAGCATCCTTCTGATAAAGATGCCCGAGAGTTACCTAAACTCCCAAAAACTATAAAATGTTTACTACGATAAAAGAATCAATATGTACGTTTTCATAGGTCGAATTGGCAAGGGAGGGATCTCACCTGAAAGCAGAGACGTAACCAAAACACAGGAAGCAAGACTTAAAAACATTTAGGATTAACAAGTCAATAATCGTTCATCACCGTATTTTGTGACTCCTGCTCAAGGAGCAATGCATTCTGGTCGCTGCGCAGTGCATTCTGGTCGCTGCGCAGTGCATTCTAGTCGCAAGCACAATACATTATGGCAAAAATTACTCAGAGCCAAATCAACGAGACTCCACATGTAGATTTGTCTTAATTCTGATTATGTTGCTGCTCGCTCGCTTCGCGTGCACTGGGAGGGTATAGAGAGCAAGAGAGACACACCAACTTAAAATAAAACCACGATTTCAAATGTAGCAGACATGTTTCAGCAGAAACAACAACTTCAACGTGTGGTCTGCACGCTTTATACGTTTTTACGTTACATTTGTACTCATTATCACTTATCAGACATTTATATTTATATTTGCTTCCCATGTAACACTTGGATTGGAGAAGGAAGAACTTTCTGCCGAAACATGTCTTCAACATTTTGAAATTGCTGTTTTATTTTTAAGTTTGCAAAACAATTTTAACAAAATCACTGACGTTAAAATAATAGCTTTAACGAGCTTCAAAAGCGAAGACTTCAAGCAGCATTGTTTCTATTTTTGCAACTGATCAATACCTTTCTGTTCTTTATCAAATTTCACGGGCTCCGTGAGTGGTGTTTTCAAAGGACCAATATGTTTCATGTAATACTGAAAGAAAAAATGCAGTTTAATATGATTCTAATCTACAATGATTACACAAGATGGTCTGCATAAAACTGATCACCTTTTAATCAAACAAAGACCTCAAGAGCATAGACGACATGAGCCATACCGATTGATAACTGTCATTTTACAGTTCTGTGGTCAGTTACCAGGCCTCTAAAACGAGGCTGAAGTTGACCTTGTTTTGATAAAAAGCTCACTGTTTTTCTAATGTACCTAGAAACTCGTTAGCAATGAGGTTTGTATCAAAGCAAGGTCAACTCCGGCCTTGCTTTTATTCAATGGCCTGGTAACTACTGAGCACAGAACTGCAAAATGGTGTATTCAGAAGTAAGTGGTTACATGTAAATCTCATAAGGGCTGATCCACACTGACAACACAAGCGCTGGAATATCTGCAAGAAACATCGGCTGACAAAGGAGCATTTACTGTACATGTACATCACTAGCACCTTTTGTTGGAACAAAAGAAACTAATTGACAGAAAATTTGAGGGTTTATGTATGTTCTTTGTGCTTGTATCACTACAGAAATCCTGTTGAGTTCACTTTGTTACCTTCTTTTACTATTTCGAACTGCACTGACTTTTTCCTAAATGACATAACACGAAATACAAATGAGAAGACTACAGAGATACCAATGAAATACGTAGAGGAAAGCAATTATGAGCGACAGAGCCCTCACAACCAGCACAACCCAAAGGTGACAGAATACCAATTCTATTTCAAACAAATTTCAATATAATTTATACACAGTATGATAAAATTCAAACCCAAGCCTCTATTAGTTATTTCTAACATTTTCTTAATTTGCAGTAGCAACAAAACTACGAGGTAAAGATAATAATGCCTAGTTTTAAATCTTACTTTACTTTATAATTTATTTTATAGCAACTTTATTCATTCAATTCAATGAAAGGGAAGAATAACAGCGGTCATCCCTATTGAGGTGTATAGTTGACTGAGAGTCAATTTAGATGCGGGAGGAAAAGCAGAGTACCCAGAGAAAAATTGAGATCAACTGAAACTCAGCCCACATATGACCTCGTGGCCAAGGCCAGCTTTGAACCCGGGTTGCAGAGGTGGGAGGCACGGTTGATCCCCGCTAAGCCATTGTGACTTCCCAGACTTATAATAATATTAGCTTACAGTACCTCTACCAAGGAGGACAAGCTGGAAAATTGTTGACTCTTTTCAATTCTGTAACGTCCTTGCTTGCATTCCACTCTGTAAGGTATTGGATGGCCTTTCCACCTGCATGGAACAATTTAAGATATGAAAACTATGGCAAAGGTATCGTTGATGTCACCTTTTGTCATAAATGTGCGAACCAGAGCCTTATTGGCTGTCGAAACAAAAGGTATTTTGTTCCTGTGCTTGGCACATTTGAATAACAAAAACAAGGTTTGTAAACAGATAATTACTTTCCCTATAAAGCAGCATTGCAAAAAACACTCTTATGTCCATAGCATGCATGTTTTAAGGACGTTCCTG
>NC_090888.1:30821465-30831465 GCF_036669925.1 Montipora capricornis | reverse complement strand
CTAACCATGAGGCCACCGCGCCTCCCCCACAAAATTGATCATGTGCTCCAGTTCAAACTCTTTTATCTCATCAGCTATTGCTTAACTTACTCTTCATTCCATGGGTGAACTTGAACAGTAATTGTTGAATTGTCTCTGATGCGATAGTTTTCAAGAATAAAGTTGTTCATAACAAGAGGTTTGTCATTCAAACGTAAGAACTGACAGTCTGTAGGCACACCACTCTGCTCTTTAATTTGCTCCTTAAGAGACTGTATTTGATTAAGTGGACTTGTGAGCAGCGAAAACGTCTTTGGACCAACCATCACTTGAAGCTTAATTTCTGTTGATGAACTGGTCCTCAGTCGAGCTCTGGGTAGCGCAGCATTTGTGGTTGACCCTAGGGAGGAAAAGTTTGAAAACAAGTAAGAATAACGCTCCTAATAATACTAATTATTAAATTTTCGACCTCGGATATTGTGTTTCTAGGTTTTCTGATTGGTTCAGTACATCTTGGTTATCAGCTCATATACCGTATGACCTAATATGGTGATATGGTTGTCGGTTATCTTATTACTTATCGGTTGGTCCAAGTGTTCAGAATTTAATGAAAATTTAACCCTTTTACTGCTGGGAGTGAGACTTGACAGTTTTTACTCTGTCTAACACCAGACAATTTTACTCGCTAACTGGGGGCATCTGGGGCACCTGAGAAGTCAACTGTTCATTCACTCTTGTTGGATATGAGACTGGTTATAGCCATCTCTACCATCTCAAATCCAACGAGCAATCATGGAATTATTGTTATTAATTGTTAGTTAGCATTATCATTATTAATTATTGTTATTACTGTGGATATTGCACTGTAACTGCAATACCTATATTGTCATTGGGGCTGTCTGAGTTGTGAGTGAGTGAGTGTATGGTTGTAGGCTTTCAACACATACATGAATTACAAAACTAATGTAGGATTTCATTGAATTGAACAACTGATGTCCGTTGTACAGTTATTCAGTTTGCGGCCCACTTGTCACCTTTTTTTAACTTTGCAATAGCAATGGTCATCCTCAACAATGGTGTTAACATTGGTGGTATTCTCGCCTAAAGGGCTTGTGGGCTTTGTGAGTAAACACAAGCTTAGCCTTATTCCTCCCAATACAGGAAACTTGAAGATTCGAAAAAAGCCTTTGTCAAGCAAATACAAAAAAGAACTTTAAAAAAAGAAATGAAAAAGAACAAGATGTTTAAAAAAATGTCTGTCAAAGTGGTCTCCCATCCAAGTACTAACTCCACCTGAATGGGCTTAACTTCAGTGAAACTTGCATTAAATTATACATTATTGTTTACATAAATCGTGAATGAGCCTGTGATCTTCGTGAGTCAACGCTCGCTTAGTAATGGCACTGTTTGGCGACTCTATATCTATTCATTAAAAACGTAAAACGAAGATAACAGAAACTCTTTAAGAACCAAATACAAAAAAGAAATTGTGTAAAAAAAAGACGAGATATCTTAGTTGCGAAGATTTTGCAATGGTCTCTCATCCACGTACCAACCCAATATGATAGGGCTTACTTAAACTGTTCGTAATTGGAACGCAAAAGCGACAACAAAATTGGATGGCACAATAAACAGTAAAAGAAATTATTTTGCAAAAATACCAGCCTACTACACTAGCCACACGTAAGCAATGCATGCCTATTTTCAAAACTACTACAGTATGGGTAATCACCCTTGCACGACAGAAAATAATGAAACTAAAAATGTTTGAACCTAATGCACACACATGTACAAGGTTTCACTTGGAGCACAGCTACAGTACTTACAAGTAAATGGACCTACCGGTACCTGCTTGCTGATTTGTAGGTGCATGCAACAAGAAAAAGGAGAATTTGAAACAACTGCCTTTTCGTTTGAAAAGCGCTTTATTCCGTATTGTCAACTGAGCTGCGTTTTGTCGTAATATGTAGCTCTAATAGTATATAGTATTGTTTTGGTATTGTATATTATTCTAGTGCCATGGTAGAAGTCTTAGGTAAATTGCCCCCTGAGAAGACATGTGGTTATAATTATACTACCAAAGTACTAAACCCAGAAAGATTGAAGAAAATTAAAGGGAATAGAGAAACAGTGGCTGACATGTTGATTGTTTTCAATTTCCCTGACATCTTCTTTTCACCACAAGTTTACGAGTGCACTCTGAGTGTCTTACAGCTTTGTATAATGTCTTTAATGTGAACAAGAAATACAACAACTGAGTTTTGTCTTCCGAGTACAGCACGTTTCTTTCGTTCCACTACTAATCGCTCCAAAGCATGCTGGGGCCGTTACACGAGTCACACAACGCATGCAATATTACATCCCTCCTTTCCTTGGACACTACAATCTAACATGTAAATAAAACTGAACGTTAAGCTAACAAAGTCTTCAATGTTCCGAAATCTTAAGCTGCCAAACATGACTGCCCGTGAAAAATGCATACAGGCCTACAGGTTCTCTGAAAAGTTTCCTACATGATCCACAGCAACACAGACTAATAGTTCAGATCTCTTCAATTAATCTCCTCCGTGGGCGGACAGTTCGCTTAGGTCTGGAGATACTGAGCTGAGGCGGAATTTTGTAGTGCGATTTCCTCTTCTCTTCTGGTTGACGGGGACACCTCTTTCTTGAGGGGTAGCATGTTCTCACAGCTGTCATCACGAGTGTCGCTCTCTTGGATCAGCGTCTGCGGAATGCTGCAGAACATGGAGACATTTCTGGTTACCTTGGACCCATCACCTTGTTGGGCGGTGACCATGGTTCCTTTCCTTTCTGTAACTACCAGTGGTTAAATGGTGTCGACAGTTTGTTTAGCCGGGGTTGTTTCACCAGAACAGTGTTTCCTACATCGATAGGGTTTGCTTCAGCATGTAGATGTTTGCCTGCATAGCATTTCATGATGCCTTTTGCCTCGGCATCGCGCTTACGCACATTACTGTTGTCAAGATGAGTGAATGATTCAGCATCTGGCATCTTCGTTCATGGCTCGTGACCAAACATGACGGTATGGAGTAAACCCTGTGGTGGTATGAGGACTTCAGCTGCATGCTCGCAGAAACTGATGCATAGCATAGATCCAGCTCTGCCCTTGGATCTTGGCCGACTTGATCCCCTTCATTAAGGGTTTGTTGACATTTTCAACTCGCCCATTAGCCTTTGGCCAGAGGGAAGTTATCTTGCGATGTTTGATACTGCAGGCCAGATTTGGCTGTTGAGAGGTGGGCCGTCGTCGGTTTTGAAAACGTCAGAATATCCATAGGTGCAGAATACTTTGTCCACGACTTGAATAACCTGTTCAGCAGCAGTAGAGCGTAAAATCTCTGCAATAGGAAAACGAGAATACTCGTCTGTAATGACCATCAAGTACTGACCAGACAGAAGAGGACCACAGAAGTCTACGCTGAGGTTGATCCACAGACCACATGGAAGGTTCGACAAGTTGAGAGGTTCTGTGTGTTGTCTGGTAGTGTTAGCTTGACATGGTATGCAGCGTCTTACGGTGTCATCAACTGCAGTGTCGAGGCCTGGGAACCAAACTTTGCTCCTAATCAACGCTTCAGTCTTACTTGTGCCTTGATGACCTTCGTGGGCCAACTGTATGGCTCTGGCTTGTAGTGATGTAGGCATTATGATTCGCGTGTTCCTGAGCAGCATTTTCCCGTGATGGTTCACAGTCAGTTCACCTCTGACGTTTTGGAATTGACACAGTGCGGCCTGGTCAACGTCATACTTGTTGACTTCATCCCAGCGTCCAGTGTTGCATAGTTCGATAACGGTTTGAAGCACCTTGTCGTTCGCGGTGGCGGCTCGTACTTCCTCGATTGTGATTGCATTAGGTACAGAGGTCTGTGAAATGAATTCCACGTATTCCTCTGCGATCTTCTCTTCTCGACTTGACCGGACGTCCTTGGTTGCAGGGTGTCTGGACATGTAATCGGCAGGGTTGTCTTTGCCTGGCCGGAATACAATTGTGAGGTCATAGGGCTGGAGCCTGAGCGACCATTGAGCAATTCGCAATGGAAGGCGTGGCTTGCTCCAGATGTGCACCAGCGGTTTATGAACAGTAACTACCCTGAATGCAGAACCACGTACATAGATATCGAAATGTTCACAGGCCCATACGACTGCTAGAGCTTCACTCTCCGTTTGTGAGTATCGAGACTCAACATCACTTAGCGCATGACTACCATACTCTATGGGCTGGTCCTCTTGAACTAGGACGCCTGCAATGCCAACGGGACATGCGTCTACAAGGATCTTGGTTTCTTTGTATGGTGAGAAATATGGCCTTGCTGTGGCTGCAGAGAGCGCTGCATTGACGCTGTTGAACGCGTCAGTCTGCGGTTGCTCCCATTTTCAGGTTGCGTCACCGCGTGTGAGCTTGCGAAGGGGTTCTGTGATGGTGGCAAAGTTCCGGATGAAACAGGCGCTGTACTGGGCCATGCCGAGAAAGGAACGCAGCTTAGTCGGATTTCGAGGTTCAGCCGCGTCTTGAAGCACTTAAACTTTCTCAGGAGCGGGGGCGAGACCATCTGCAGAGAATATGTACCTGAAGAACTCCATGCCTGGCTTGTTGAATTCGCATTTTGTCGGATTGACGGTGAGGCCGGACTCGTGAAGACTGCAGAATGTTTGGTTGAGTGTGGTGTTGTGTTCGTTTTGGTTTCTGCCATAAACCACGATGTTGTCACTAACATTTTGTACTCTGGGAATATCGGCTATCAGCCTCTGGATGGTATGTTGGAAAATCTCTTGATTCCAAAACTGAGCCTCTTATACTGGTACAACCCCACGTGCGTGGAGAAGGTGGTGATGTATCGGCATGACGGATGAAGCTCGAGCTGGTGGTACCCGGATTTTAAGTCGAGCTTGCTGAAGAGAGTCGCGCCATTGAGGTCTACTGTGAGCTCATCGATAGTTGGGGTGACGTGTCTCGTTCTCAAGATGGCACGATTCGCCTCTCGCATGTAAACACAGAGTCGGATTTCATTTGGACTCTTGGGTTTGGGTGGGGTAACAATTCTGGACATCCATTCGGTTGGACCTGAGACTTTCTCAATAATACCTTCTTGTTCTAACTTCTGTATTTCAGCAGTTACCTTGGTGTGCATGTGAAATGGTGTTAGGGCGGCGGGACGGTTTTGTCAATATGAAGTGTTACTTGAGTGTTTTTGAGACAGCCAATTCCGTCACTTATGCCTGGGTACTTCGAGAAAAGTTTCTTAGATTCCAACATTGGAGGGTTATTAGAAAGGTGCTTTACACCAATAGAAAGTACACCTAGCCTCTCGGCTGTCTCTTTGCCTAAAAGCGAGTTACCAGGAACAACGAGAAAATCAGCCTGAATGCAGGCTCGCGGCCTTCAAGGGGGAGCCATGCTGTTTTGGATCTGCGGTGGATTTAGAACAGCACACAGATGCAAAATGGCCTACCTTGTGACATTTGTGACATGTTATGTTACCAGAGTATTGCCATTCGTGACTGGTGTGACCTTTAATGCCGCATCGGGAGCACTGGGTCGAGGAGGTTTGCGATTTCTTTGGACGGGAAAAACTTTCATTGTTGTGCTGATTTCTACCTTTAGACTGTCCAGGACCTGTCTGCTTGACTGAGTAAACACTAGCGTAATTATTGTCACTTGAAATCTGGCGTGACTGGCTCTCTGATGCTTCCATTGCTTGCACTAATTCCAGCGTACGGGCGAGAGTTAAATCTGGTACAGCGAGGAGTTTCGTACGTAATTTCTGAGAAGTACAATTGTCAATGATCTGATCACCAATAAAACCGTCGATGCTTTCGGCAGGAAAGTCAGATAGAGCTACTAACTGGCAAAGTCGGGTCGTAAACTGGCTTACGGACTCACCTTCCCTCTGTTTCTCTTTACGGAAAGTGTGGCGGTTGTACGAAGTGTTCTTTCTTGGGCTGAAATACTCATCTAATTTTTCTTTGGCAGTCTTGTAGTCATCCCCAGTTGCGGTGAGTGTAAATAAAACGTCCTGCACTTCATTTCCAGCTGTGAGAAGAAACAGATGACGCTTTTGTTTGTTGTTCTTGCATCCCGTGGTGATGGAAAACAGCTCGAAGCTTCGGATCCACTTCTCCCATCATTGAGCAACTGAATTTTGATCGCCATGCAGGTCAAATGTGGCTAGAGGCTGTACTGTGGCTATGGGAATGGCCATGCGGGTTCGGAAAGAATCCTCGTCGCCAATGTAATGTCTTTAATGTGAACAAGAAATACAACAACTGAGTTTTGTCTTCCGAGTACAGCATGTGTCCTTCGTTCCACTACTAATCGCTCCAAAGCATGCTGGGGCTGTTACACAAGTCACACAACGCATGCAATATTACACTTTGTAATACAAAAGTTCACTGAAGTTAATCCCCTGTCCGGCAGGGTTACTATCTGGATGGGTGACTTAAAAAATTTACCAATTTGTAACAGAAAGATAGGACCGAAAATTATATTTTAACACTCACAAATGCAAACTAAGCAAGGTACAAATTTTGTTAGCTAAAGTAAATAAATATTGATACACAGTTTTAAGGAAGAGCAGACGGAAGTTTTTCAGGACGGTAGATTGCGAATATAATATTTTGCCATCAGCAACAAAACTTATGGCATGAAAACAACATTAATTTTGAACTGCGAATATAAAAAGTTACCATCAGTGAAAAACATTTTGGGAGATTTTCGGCTGTACAAGTAAATCGCAAAATCGAATGTGACATCAAATTCAGCGGGAGCCGTGATCAAGTTACTGCGGCGTGTTTACTCGCGAAACAGTGAAGCATCTGTGTCAAATGATGGCAAGATACAAGGTTTTTGTTTTTGTTAGTTTTCTTTTTCTTTCAAGTGTTATAAAGTTTGACAAGAAATGTGCGAATTCAACACAGAGATCACAATCGCCCAACTCTTGAGGTTGACTATTGTTTCTGCAAAGTCAATAATTTACTCTCCAAGATGAAGTTACATTGTATTTACCACCAGGTAATTCCATCGTTTTGGAAATAGCAGCTACTTTATTATTCATCAGCATCACAATTTGTTGCTGATTTTGGGGCTCATTTTGTTGAAACTCTTCATGTTTCCAACAGACCTGTTTATTTTCGTGATTTATGCATGTGCTGCGGGCCTATTGTCATTACGGACTTGGAGAGCTTAGGCATACCCGAGGTGAAGCTGGGTCGAGACCGGCGTTTGCGGTTTGCGTTAAGGGGGCCAGGTCATGCAATTTTAGGCAATTTCAGCACGGATCGAATGGTCATAGAATAACTAAAATATCAAAATAACTGTTCAAAACTATAGGAGAACTCTAACAAAACACAGGGAAGTCAAGAACGGACATGGATGGACAAAGCTGGAGAGGATTGAAATGGATTGAATTTGGGTAAATTTGAAAAACGTCGTGATTTATGCATGTGCTACTTACAGTGCACTACCACAAAAATCCCCCCATGTCACATTTCAACCCACATATGGAAATTTGTTAAGCTCAAAAATTACACAACATGATAAATTCACAAAGCTGGAAATCTCACAAAAACCTTTTCCAGTGAAAAACTTATTGAAACAAACAACATATTTGCTATTAGAGGCAAAAAAACTCTTCCTACAGTGTATTTCAATTGCATGACTTTGTGTGCAAACAAGACACACAATCTGTGTCACAAAGCATATGCAATTCAATAAATTTCTGACAGTTCAGGAAGAACTCCTTTTCTGAAGAACCTTTTCCGTAAATAATGAAGCACAAAATAGACAACAAGCTTTTTTCCAAATAATTCTTCACAGCCACATTTGAGTATAAAGAGTTGAGTATAAAATAATTTAAATTGCCAGACAACTGACTGTGACTTCAGTAACACAAATGCATTCAAGGCATTCAATTCCTTCAATGTTTGTTAAACCCAAACAGAATTTGCCAGTTGGTTTCATTGTTGTACGTAACATCAGCATTAGCCAAATAAAGTTAGAAACAAACCACACTTTGTGATATCTGACGGCGAAAAAACCAATTGTTGTCGAAGACCATTACTTGTCACAATTGATTTTCCATTATTGAGCTCCATAAGGGTGTATATTGTTTATACCACTAAAACATCATTTGCGTTACAATGACTTTCAACACCATTGCAGGTTAAGTTAAATACTCTACTGTGTCCACCGGATAAAATATATGCCTATGCAGTACCCCCTCAAACTTACCAAGCACAAGCGCAGAAGACTCTACACACCATGACACTACTTAGCAGGGGAGGGATAGGAAAGACTCTTCATGACAAGGAAAAAAATAAAAAATAGCAAAACAGACAAATGAAATGCAGATTCCGACTGGGTTTGGCAACCCAGTAATTAACCAGATTGTATAAAAACTTAACGCTACCGGAATTGCTTGTTTTCCCATAAAATCTAGAGCTGACTCAACTGTTAAGAGATATTTCAAAGAAATTCAACTGTTTACTTGTTGGTGCAAGATTTACATTATTAGTGTAAGTGTGTGTTAATAATGGTATTTTTAATACCATTATTAAATTATTAACCGACGTAGATTTATTGTTAAATTAATAAATCTATGTTGGTTTGGAATGCCTGAGCATCCAACCATCAAATACATGTAGTGTTCGGTATTGCATTTAAGAGGAAAATAATTACGTTCATTTGTGCAGGGCGAATTTGAATGTAATGACTAATGCACACTTCATACCATCCATAGAGATCCCATTTGTGCAGTGAGTGGACTCCTGTTTGTTCACTGGTTCTGTTAGCTTGACTGGAAGTGATCCTCTCTTGTTTTGGTAAAACTGTTCATAAACGGGGGCAACATTGTTAACCTGATAATATCTACATGTACACAACTAATATTCTGTTTGGCTGGGAAATTACCGGTATTACAATGTGAGTATCAGGGAACCTGGAATAGGTGAGACAAAATTCCAGGTACCAGCTAATGCTCTACGAGCAAGCTGTAATTTCATCTTACTACTTCAAGTCTCTAAGGAGCTACAGTTGCAGCCCCATTTTTCTAAATTTATGAGATTAATATGCAACAACAATTTTCATTAATAATAGGTAAATGTAGCTCCATTTGATTTCCATCCAACCTGTATTATACAATTATACTTGTAACTGTATAGAACATTTCATTTCACTCAAACACTCAAATGCACAAACACAAACAGGTTTTCAGATACAATGGCACTAATTGAATCAATTTTGAATGTGCAAGAGCATTCTTAAGGCCACAATGAAAATGTTAAAAGTTTTAGTTTTTATGTGAACAGTGTATGTGTATAATTGCTTTTAACTGTTTTTTCTTGTACAGCTACATGTAATTCGACACTCACACTCCATTTGACAAACTCCGTTAACACAGGTTGCAAAGTACAGTAAACAAATATTATTTGTTGCAACTATTCTGAATAACAAGGCTGCAGAAATTATTACTGAAAGATTTCTCTATAAAGATAAGCATATCATCCTAAAATTGATAAGAAACCCAAAGAGTTATCAAATAATACATTGCAATGAAATATTCATATCTTGTGAACTGTGTGATAACGTTATTATGTTATCAGACAGTTCACAAGATAGGAATATTTCATTGCAATGTATGCATGTTTACGTGACTTGACACGAGAGGGGACTTTTCCTAATTGGTTGAAGTAATCTTTCCGATGGAAACGTTAATGTGTGGTTCCAGAAAATATCCATACCCCCACCACGGAAGACGTTTTGATTTGCACCCCCCCTCCCCCCAGGATTTTCCGTTCCAGGGGGGTCTTTGATGACCCCCCTCCCCTCAGGAATTTCCAGAATTTTTTTACTTATAAAAGCAAAAGTGAATAGACCGAATGCATAAATGGCGGCCAAAAAAATATTCTTTTGTTTATGTGCTAATTAGACTCACTAGCCTCGTTTGCATGTACAAAATACAAAAGAAATGTTGCTTGAGAGCGAAGCTAGTGAGTCTAATTAGCA
>NC_090888.1:30796465-30813965 GCF_036669925.1 Montipora capricornis | reverse complement strand
AAAAGCTTGGCGATTTGCATAGCTGTCAAGAGAATGTCAGAAAAGAATTTCAGCCGGCTGGTTGAACATTCTTCAGTAACCGTCTCAACACTCTTGCCTGAGGTGAACTCCACAAAACTAAAATTAAACAGGTTAAATTCCAGCGAATCCTCCATGTATTAATACTGTCAGCTTTGCATAAATTACAATTTTATGTGTCTGTACTCTTACTGATGATGAAAGTTAGCCAATCAGCTTGTGAGAAATTGCTCGGTTATTGTAAAAATTGTTATGGCAGAAAAAACTTAAAGGCCGGTCCATATGTTGTGACCAAAATGCCATTCAATAAAATTTCAGTAGCCAACATTTACAGGTGTACATATACATGTAAAGAGCTCATTACTGACCATCTATGCCATTGATAAGGATACTGGCAGCACTTGCACTTTGATTAGCTTACACTGTAGTTCATACAATCCCATAACCATTTCTGAGTGGGAAGGCACCAATGCAATGTCCAATTTAGTAGTTATATTATTATTTTTATTTCACAGAGAGACGTGCCTTACCGTGGCCACCTAACAAAGTTTTTTACAAGTTATCCGCTAATAAGGGTGTGTGAATTCGATACAGTCACGCCTCCTTGCAAAGTTTGTATGGTTGTCAGTAGAACAACGTTGCATGGGTTGTTGAGTCGATGTATTTACACGTAGTTGTCAAATGTGAAAGTTTGTTGGGTGGCCACGGCAAGGCGTGTTGCACTGTAAGCTTGGAGATGCTTTATACATGTACCCATGGCTGAGCGATCATGCTGCATCAAGTGAACAGTAACATGCTAATGCCTCATAAATGCTTGAAATCTTTTTAGTCCAGTAACTGTTACTAGTACATTAGTGTAGAAGCAATTTTGCTAACTTAGTGTGCTCTATCACCCTCTTGTTCTTCAAACAATGTACATATTATCAAAGCTCATTTGCACTGTCAAAACAATTGTCTTCCATCTGCATTTTAAAGATTTCATGCTAAATTGTGAAGTAATCTCTGAGATCACCATTAAAATGCACTTAGCCACAATAACCTTATTTACTGTACCTCTCAGATAGTATGTGAGCTACAGTACAATTGGCTAATTTAGCAGGTTGTATTCTACAGTATCGGCCTAATGTATGTCCTGCTAAATTTTGATAAAACAATCTCTAGCAAATTTCTCATGTCGTTTATGTTAGGTAATCTTGGTTACTAAGAGCTATTTATGGTTGAAGAAAAACGTTTGACCCTAAAAGCTGTGGCAGGATATAATTTACTGTTGTACTCATTGAACAACTGTTATCATTGTTTTTGTTTTCAAATTTAAAAAAATGTGGCATATAATAATTGCTTGACTGCTGCTCAGGGGTGGCAATATAGGTCTGTTTCAAATTCTTACAGTTGGACTGGAATAAACAAGTACATGTACACTAAAGAAGGCTACTTACTGCAGGGAAATAATATTTATTACTATTTTACATGTTTGAAAAGATCCATTGACACAGGCCTTCATTCCAGTCCATTGAGAATATGAAACTGGCTTATTGGGCAGGTCATTGTAAAACAATCCGATTAATCAGGAGCAATCACCCCACACTCGCTTAAAACATTGACAGGTGCATACATAACATTGACACTACGTGTATAACCTGTACGTTGTGCAATAAATTATACATTGGTGAGACAGGTAGATGACTGGGCGACCGATTCCGCGAACACCTTCGCGATGTTGAGAAGAATGACAAGGATGCATCTATGCCAGTCGCTTGTCATTTTAATCTCCCTAACCACTCCAAGCAACACATGGTTATCTGCAACCTTTCCCTACATGTACATCAAGGTATGACAGAAAGCTGCAAGAATCTGGAGCAAAAATTCATCTAGCAAATCGGCACCCTTAATCCCCACGTACACTTTTCATTTAACAAATGTATTCCTATTTTTCACGTTGCCATGTTACCACCAATAGTGTAGCTCCTACTCCACTATAAAAACTACCCACAACCCATAATTCCATACGTGCCAACTCTCCCGGATTATCCGGGAGTCTCCCGGATACGGAACGACTTCTCCCGTACGGGTCATTAAGTCTCCCGGATAAAAACGACTCTGAACCTTTCACAGACGTTTCTCCATTCTAGACTCAAATTGCATCCTCACAGTTTAAAAAAAATTGATTTTTTCTGACTCGTTAATGCATTTCTTCATCTCTGAGTTTCAAACACATGTTAATTGAACTAAACAAAGTGGCTTCCTTTAGCTATCATAGCCATATAACCGATTGTTTGATTGGATCTCCGATTAACATATAAAAATTATTGACATAAGTACCCTGTTTTCCCGCAAATTCACAGTGGCCGCAGAATATTCGTGTATTCTGAAGGAGCTGCTGGGGGATGGGTGGGTGCATTTTTGGGGGGAGAGGAGGCAGAGGGGAGTGGGTAGGTTGATCGAGGGGGAGGGGTGGGGAGACCAGAATGAAAAAATCTCCAGATTTTAGATCTCCATAGGTTGGCATCTCTGTAATTCGTCGATTCGCTCTGACGAAGGGCTAACGCTCGAAACGTCAGCTTTTATAATCTCTGTACCGTGGTCAATTTACATTATCAACTCTGTTGATAAAACTAAAAATTTTCGTGTACTTCTTCCCAACCGACGCAGCACTACAGTTTCTTCAGAAACTACCCCTTACACCTGCACTGCCTGACAGAGCTGTACTTACTTGCATCGATCGGGATGAATCTGCACAAAAATGACTGCACCACTAGTTACACAGGACTCCTCCAACGTGTTGAAAACGTGCACAAGCCCTTTATTCACATAACGTGACATGTTAACCAATCGGAGAAATAATCGTTCAGCAGGCAGGCTCAACCTTGTTGACAATTGCTGTATCAAATTCAAGATTTTTGTAGAATTTCCCCCTTCCGGTCTCACGTGGAGAACTTGGCCAGTTTCCGTGACTACATGGATGTAAAATGCAGTCGAAGAGTGATTTGGTTTGCACGATAAATTGATGATGGTTTTTGACTCTACCAAATCACCCAAGTAAATGCGGCTGCTGTTCTTAAGTTCCACAATGGAGCCATTTTGACAAATGCTGAGAACTTGATCAGAAACTGGCAGACCTGTTATCTGTGCAATCTTCTCCTTGAGGTTTTCTGTACTATCTAAAGGAGCCACCTCAATCGCGATTTTCTTGACATTTAGCAAATCTACGAAAACTTGCATCTTCTTGTAGATAGATGATTCATTCATGCCATTCGAACTCATCGACTTAATTTTGGCCAATATCATTCTTTCGTGCAGGTGGAGAACGAACAAATGAAGAAATTGGGAAAGTAGGTAGGAGACATCTTAATGAAGTGGGATTTCCGAACGATTCGCTGGTTTCCTGAATATCTTAATCCGCAGATCTATTTATACAGCTCCGCCATTTTTGCTTCACGCCAATGCGACTGACGTATAATATGATGACGTCACATGCGAAAGTTCGCAAAAGTTCGGACACATGTCCGATCCATCTGCTAACAGCATACAACGAAAGGAAATGTATTGAACACTGAATTATCTGCTAATAGATTACTCTGTAGTCTGCACGGTCATCATTGAACAATTCGGAAACAAATTGGTTGCGTATTCCATATTCATGATTTCGCTCTTATTTATTCCTGGCCAGCAGTGCTTGAATGTTGATCTCAGTCTTGAAATCAAAATTTACATAGAACTGTTAAAAAAAAAAGTAATATTGCAAACCACCTTAAAGGCTTTCCTTAACTGTTACTATTAGTTGTGTTTACCATAATCAGTATTAAACGCTTAACTTGCCAAAATTTTATTTTCTTTTAAGAAGAATTTTGTACTTTTTGTGCACTTTCTAACTAAAGAAAACAACGCCTGATCGCAGGTTATTGAAAGCTTGATGAACAGATCACAGGAGCGCTACATAATGACGTCAATAGTTAAATGAATTTGAGTCTTCGTCACCCTTTCGTATTCTTAACTAGCGCTTGGATCTTGAATGTTGATGTGAATCCTGAAATCAGTGAGGTCTGCAACTGAGTCACCATCGAGAGGCACACAAAAAAGAGGAGTCTAGTTTCAAACGCCCGGGTAGTCTGCCATGGATGTCCCCTGTCACGTATCTTTTTCTCCTACGTGCGGAGGCCGTGAAGGCCAAAGTAATTAACAAACTCCAAACACATAAAACGTGTCTTTTTGGATATAAGAGACAAAACACGCTCTTTTCAAACCATTAACGACGTCTACTTATTAAACAGCATAAATACAGGGCCCCTCAGCTTACACGGAATTCAATATCGTCCGCGGCCGTTTACTCTCTACAGAAATCCATCTTGCTAAATGTCAATTGAAAGCCGTATTAGCATAAAATTATTAAAGACCATTACTGAAGGTAAGGGCACTAATTTACCAAAATTTTTGAGAAATGAGAATAATGAAACCCTAGACTATAGCCATGCAAGAGAAATGTCTCTTGTGCTCTTGTTCTCTCTTATATACACGTGCAAGGTCGTAGGGGCAAATTATTCGCCAAGTGAGAAGGTTGTTTACATCATAAATGTTCCGCAACCCATCGAAAAGGAAAACTTTCAAGGACAAAAGTAAGATTGGCAGAAAGTAGACGTCCGAGCAGGGACTCAGCAAGCGAAAGTGAAGGCCAGACCAGCCATGATGCGTACCCAAAAAAAAGAAACTGGACAAATTGAAAAAAAAAGAAACATCAACAATACAAAGATCTCACCTTTGGGAGAGCGAAAAAGGCAAACCAGATCTAGATATTATTCAAATTAGGAAAGAGAAGCAGCATTTTAAACCGATCCATCGAGTGTCGTATTCCAGACCAAGGGACCAACGGACCAACGGACCAACGTACGGCAACGCAAGGGGTCCTCCTCTGTACCGCTTAATGAGATGCATTAAGAAGATGAACCAGGGTAACAGGGTGCCATAAGTTGCTGCAAACACTTAAGGCTGGCTTACAAGTACGACGCAAGCATATGCATAAGCATAAGTGCTAGCATAGACACAAGAGACCACCGTGTAAACCGGGTTGACGCAAGCATAATGCAAGCATAAAAGCAAGCACTAGAATGCGTCGCTAGTGTAAACCAGGACAAGCACAAGCACAAGCACAAGCACAAGCACAAGAAAAAACATGATTTTGTTTAACGTTATTGCAAGTCATTTTTATTTCATACATGAAATATTGAAGGGAAGGGGCAATAAAAGAGGAGCCAAAAAGGGTTTGGGTGAGGGAAATCTTTCATAGGCGGAAAGAGCAAGGCGAGCGCTGGCTGGGCGATCGAGAGTTTTAAAAAACTAATGGCGAAAACCAGACGACGCAGCAACGCAACTAAACCAGCAACGCCAGACGAAGTTGTCGACCTTTGGCACCTGAATACCGTGAACACCCGGCCGCCGCCATGTTTGTTTTTTTGTCCCTAGTACCAGGAACTTCCGACCGAAGGCAGTTTACCTGGGTTCTAGGATCTTCCTAGCGCTAGGATCTTCGTAGCTCACAGCTAGGAAGATCCCAGCACTAGGAAGATCCTAGCACTAGGAAGATCCTAGCACTAGGGCCAAGTACGACCTCTTGCATGTAAACTGAATACAGAAAACATATGGCGCTAGGATGATCCGCCTTCTAGGATCTTCCTACCTCCATGTAAACAGCCCCTTAGTGTTTGAACTTTTAACTGGATCTCAATTAATGAGCAAGCAGCCCATATTTATTTTATACCCAAGCATTTCGCAATGGAAACAACAAGGCGGGATAGTTTAACTCGCTGCTTGCGAGGCACTTGATAAATAATGCAAGCGGTTAGCAATAAACGAGTATAAAGTAGACTAAAGATGGTTTTCAATGTGGCGCGTGCAATACACAGTTGTCCATTATAGATGCGGCACCATTAGATGCGGCACATGTAAAGTTCGACGTTTGAAACGGGCCTTATTTCTTCATTTTCCAGAAATGATAATACATTAATTCTGATCGTTCCAGACATTAAGCGAGGAATTCCCAATTTCGGTACTCTTCGGTGCCATCCTAAGAGCAGATGGTTCAACAACGATTCTTTTTCCACTCCGTAACATGTTGCGAAGAGCAAGTCATACACAAATAATCATAGAAACTGAAATTCTAATAAACATAGCTTATTTTCCCGTGGAAAACAAAATTATATAGTCCATATGATGTCCGATGGAAAAAGATTATTTTACACAGTCAGAGAATTCAGAGTTTCGGGGGCCCTGAGAACGGCGACTGAAGTAAAGTGGGCGCGCAATGTAAAGTTGGTGAATAAGGCTCTTTTATAAGTACCTACCAACCATAGCCTCCTTGCAGCCCATTCTCGTCCCCATCGCCCTTTGCGCTTCTCTTAGCCGGCGGGGCCTTGGCACGAGAAAACGTAATGCCTTGCAGCGGTTTTTTGTGTCGGTCCCATTCTCCCTTCCCACAAACGTTGCTTGTGGGAAGGGAGAATGGGACTGACACAAAAAACGGCTGCAAGGAGGCTACTACCTATCAGATTTCTCACAACACATTTTCCTCCAAAATAACGTTACCATGGAAACGATATAAGTCATTTCTATGAGCCTTATCCTCCCATTCAGCGTTACCAGATGTTAGAAATAATCTCTAAAATATTTAAAATTCAACAAAATCTGTACGTCAGTTTTTTTAGAAAAATCAGTTTTTTTGAAATGTGCCTGTTTTTTTTTACCCACAGCATTTTTTAAAATTTGAAACTCAAACGTTTTAAATTAATTTAAAACGGTTGGTTTTTCATGCTTTTCGTCATCCACTGCTTAGATTTCCCCTTTATGTGTTTGTGTGCGAGTGAACGGTGAGGTATCCATCAAATTGAGTACCACACAATTAAAAGTATTATAGAAATGACTCGATAAGCTAAACATATAACACGAGGATGCTTTGGATTCTACATATTCTCATCTCATTACTATTGAATTTAATTGTACACTACTGTTGCATGAATCGGTCCAGTTGCGATGGCTTTTTTTGTATGCGTCCGAGAAAAGTAAACACCATCATCTTTTCCCACCATTTCTAATTGCAGACAGCCAATTAAATTATTTGTTGCCCTACTTCGTAAGATGCCCGCGGATCGTGGGTGTAAAAATCGACTAGTTTAACTCAGCAAAAAGGGAGCGGTGTTCATTGCAAATAATTATAAATTGCTAATTTGCAAGGCCGATCTGTTAGCTCGCGAAGGCCGAATAATATGGATCCCTTGAGAGTTTAAGGGACGCTACATCCTTCAGTGACCTAAGTTTTTTTTTTTTTGACTCTGAATTTCTTTCACGTTGAAGCGAAATTGCCACTGATGTTGGCTTGTGAACACTCCGCAAAGCCCCCTCTTTCATTATACGGCTAGCGGTGGAGAAAGAAAAACAAGCGAGCCGATCGCTAAGGTCTAAGGGTTGTTCACAGCCTTCACTCCTGCGTCGTTTTATGTATACATATATTAAATAAATATACTGTATGTGAGACGTGCAATCGCATTAAGAAGTTGTCAGCTGTTGATAGATTTCCTAATGTTTTGATGCAGCGCTATCTGAAAGCCATTCATTTTCTACCCGGTGATTGATGACTGTCACACTTTCTTTGGAGTTGAAAAGATGTTGGAGATTTCCCCTTTTAGAGATTTCCCATTTTAGTGATTCCCCCTTTCAGAGATTCCCCATTTTAGGGATTCCCCCTTTTAGACATTCCCCATTTTAGTAATTCCCCCTTTTAGAGATTCCCTATTTTAGTAATTCCCCCTTTTAGAGATTCCCCATTCCCCATTCCCCGTTCCTCGTTCTCGTACCTCCCTTTCCCACTTTTAGAACTTGCCCTACTGGAGAGAGGTCAGTTTAGAAGTTCCTTTGAAGGAAAAATCGCACATTTTATTAGTATACAGGAAAATTGCTTCAGAGGAATTGTGGGTGTTGTTGGTTTTTATGCGGGTGTGGAGGAGCTTTGTTATTGGTGGAAATATGGTAACATGAATTTGTGAATAAATTAATGGAATGAAAGGCGTTCATTGATTTTATTAGTATATCTCCCTAGTAACAAGTGTTCCGAGATCGTGAGAACAACAGACGGAGATAGCAGAGTCTAATTAATGTGTTTTGTTTGTGGGAAGTACGGTACGTTTTCATCCTTAGCTTGCTGAATGGTGAGCTCAGTTGCTCACGATCTCCCATCTGTCTACACGTAGCTCTGTATTTGTCTCCTATCCTTCGGGTATTTCACGATCATTCAGACTTTTCAGATTCACCACAAGAATGCAAACCAAGACATGCATAGATGTCAAGATGAGGAAAAAAAAGGTTTCTTCTGCGAACACTTACATTTCACCATTGTAAACTACAACTTTGTAAAGGCCGCGGGGACCTGGCATTTAGAGTAGTATCCAGTTGTATCTTGATTTCTCTCATGTTGATGATGTACGCGTGTGACGCCTGCTACATTGATGTGCAACATTCGTATTAACGTTTGACGAAGAGTAAAAATTGTTTTATGGATTTGGAGGGCAAAATTTCTGCTCTGAAAGATTTCACTTCATTTGGAACCACACCATCGAAAAATGGCCAATCGTCTTCGCGAAGCAATCAGAACACTCAAAATGCTCACTCTTCTTCACAAAATGGCTGGGGAAATTGGTTTGCTAAAGGAGAGAAAGATCCAATTTTGCCTTCATTGGTGAGCTGAAAAACCGAAAAACTGGTGCATGCATCTTAATTAAGTTCATGAAACATAAGTCTGTAGTGAAGTTAAATAAAAGTTATGGTTTACTTGGAAGCCCTTTATTTATTTACAGGGGTACCCAGCGTCAATTTTCGGAAAATATCTGTTCGGAAGACGATTTGCAGGGCATACCTAATCGATCGAAATCGATCATCGAAAATGTAATCGATTAATCCATAATACTCGATAATACTCGATATTTGTCGATTGATTAGTCCTTTTCAGTTTCAAAATTTCAGTAATAAAAAGCCTATAGTCAATCTTAAATAAAGTGTAAAGGGAATGTTTATCAGTTCAGTTTGGACTGCTGTGTATTAGTTCGAGTGAGTTGTGACTCATTCTAGAGTAAAACTGCGAACTTTATGAAAGAGAATCTTCGTCCATTTACTTTTCGATATTTGTCGAACAAATCGATAAAATCGATAGTCACAAAGACGCGAGTGATCCATTTCTATCGATTTCCGATATTAATCGATTAATTAGTATCGATTACGATCGATTACGATCGATTTCAATCAAGTATTGAAAATATCGATTAGGTACGCCCTGCGATTTGAGATCTATTGTAGAATCAGTCGGAACATTTCTTGTAAAATTTCTTGCTTGCCTGCCTGTCCTAGGATTTTTGAACATCTAAAAAATGGTATAATTGCCCATTTTTAACAGATTTTTACCCTAAAAAGGTTGATCACTATAACTTTCGGATCACTAGACTTTCAGCTAGGAAATCCGAACAGATGAAAAATTTTTAGAGGATAAAACTATGCCATGTTAACCATTTAAATACTAAAATACGTTTAACAATGCTATGTCTAAGTAGTTTTGAAATATATTCGCGTTGGGTGCCCCTGCCTTTAGTTGAGGGATAAAAGGAACTTTCCTCGATTAAGTCGCAGAAGGCTAAATTGCTGAGCACAATTGGGAAGACAACAAAGTAATGAACTATAAATCAGATCAAGTAAAATTAACATTAGTGTTTGTTGAGAGAGGAACATGGGAATACCTGGAGAAAAACATCTCGGAAAAGAGTAGAGAACCAACAAAGTCGTCCCACTCGTGGCACTGGGCCACATTGGTTTAAGTTGGGACCACTTGCTTAGACTTGAGGCAACTGTGATTTCTTCATCAATTGTTACAGGTTCATATTAATATATAGATTTAGCCAAGCCTAAAAATGGTCTCAGTCACTCACTTATTGTTGCATTGAGCAAAATTACTCACTTTAATAGACTGCAGCAGTTGTGTAGAGAAGCATAAATAATATTGTAAGAAAGCCCAAACTAGTTTCTTATTATCAATAGTTTTTCATGTCAAAAATTAACATAAATACTCCTCACATCTGTTGATGTAATTTTTTAACAAAAAGATTGACTCGAAAAAAAATAGTCGTAGGGTTCCAAAACAGGAGATAGCGCTCAGATCAAGTCACGTTGAAATTTTGAGTACTGGTTTGTGCATTCTGAACTTGTGCTTTGATTTTCGAAGTTCATTGAGCGTACAACTTTTCAACACCTCTTTTCCCTTGACATTTATCTCAATGTTCTGTTTGATTTTGCTGCAGACACGAACTCAAAGAATCACTGGATTTTTCTTGTGTTTATTAATGGGAATCTTCTGTTTTACCATGGTGAGCCACCTGTACTTGTTTTTATGGTTATTAATCATGAGTGCATTATTATTTTAAATCTTTGTCCCCTTAAGGAGAAACTGGGTATACAGGGTTCAGTTAAGGTAACGAATCCGATCCAATCAATGCGTTGTCCAACAGTCAGCGGACAGTGGGCGGACAGTCGATTAACTGTTGCCCGACGTGTTGGCTGATGTGTATCACCAAAATATTTATCACTTGCTTCAGAACATCCTTTTCAACCTTGTTTTAATAATACCACAGTTATTGCAATTGCTTCAAAACCTGCACATCACCCTTTAACTTTGCCATTTTTAAGCTTGAAATAAACATCTTCTTGTCTTTGAGGCAATCTTGTTTTTCGTATCTTGCCCCAAACTCCACAAGTTTTCCAATTACCTTGATCCAATCTCCTCACATCCTTTCGAACAATGGAACTGTGTCCTATCCTTACAGAATGAATGAAGAACTTTGCTTTCTATCTTAATCGACAATACTTATGCGAAAGACACTGAGCCTGCTTTTGGGTAAAATGAGTGTTTTTTTTTTGTGTTTGGGGTGTGAGGCATTGGCATACCAGAGCTTCGCATCAGGGCACGTACAACAGCACCTTGGAGAGGTCGTCTGATCCTGTGTTGCCAGTCCGGGCGATCGAGAAAGAGTGCAGGAGGCAACTTTAGCCATCGACTTTGGTTAGAAGAGAATCTGTTACCCTTGACTATGGATACAAATAAAACGGCTCCTTTATAGGAGTAACCAAATCTGAGAAAAGTCATGACTAACAAGTACAGTCGACCGATGTGTGGGTCATGCGTTGGCCGACTTTTGGTTCGCTTGTTTGTGACGATTTGTTGGCTGATGCGTTGATGGGATTGGATTTGTTACATGTACGTTACCCTTAAGAATTCCAGGATTAGTTTTGACATAAATTTCATGAACTTTAATTAACATTGGTTTTCATAGGCTGGCTTTGTTGCACCTTTCTTGCTGTTGAAAGCTCGTAAATTTGTTCTGCTTTACACCATGGGAAGCTTGTTTACAATAGGAAGGTATTTTATTTCTGCAATTTTGTGGTTATAATCTGGCTTGTCTTTCATTTACTGGATCCAGAATAATTAATTTCCATAAAACAAAAGAACAAAGCGAACATAACAATACCTAATCAACAAGGCCTAATCAGAATAACAATGGTTCCTTTGTCTTCAACCATTTTGGTCCGGTATTTGAAAGTCTACCCTATAATCTGGTGCCGGCATTGCTTTACATAGGTTTCATTCATGCAAAACTGTTATTGTCTCCCTGCAAGTGTACCAAAAATAAGGTCCACTATGAAGGATGTTTTTGCTTGCTTTTATTTTGCTAGCCTGTATGTACATTCCTCATGTTAGGATAAAGCAGAAGAATTAACCCCATTTTTAACCCCTGCTCTAGAAGCCTCAGTTTGAGTAAAAATATATGCAAATTAAGAGTGGTACTTGTTCATCTGTTACAAGGGTTTCATTAGTTGTCACTGTCTGGCAGTATACCGCCCTCTATTTGTCACAAATTTTCCTCTTACGGCCGGCTACTCTGCCTTGATTTTCACTCAAACCCTTGTACATAAAAGACTTGAGTGACTGCCCAGGTACCAACTTCAAAAGTTATTGAAACTCCAGCATCTGTTAGATTCTTTTTAGTTATTGACCTTATGTTTCCATTGTGAAATATTATGAATGGTGGTTTTCGAGGGAAGGAAAAGCAAGACATTGCCTCCAGGAGAATGTCTTAGAACAAACACACCTCAACCGAAAAAGTGAATTAAATTTTAACATACAGTTTAAACGCTTTGTGTTCACTGGTTGAATTGATCACATTAGGAATAGTCCAGTGCTTGCATCACTTCACAACAAATTTATTGCTGCTCCTCCATAGTTTTGTTGAAGTACACGACTTGATTAATCAGCAGAACTGTCTTTGATTGTTTCAGTTTTTCATTACTTTGGGGACCTGTTAATCATGCCAAACACTTGTGTTCATTTGGAAGACTTCCTTTCACTGCTGCTTATTTTGGTTCAATGTTTGCGACACTGTACATGGCTATGGTTGTAAGTGCCCTTCACATACATGTAGAAGATTACTTTCCTGTAATGCCAAATACCTTTTATCTGGGACCTTTCACCATACTCTGTGGACTGTAATTGTGCATGCCAAATACCTTTTATCTGGGACCTTTCACCACACTCTGTGGACTGTACATGTGGGCTACAAACCTTGTTCTGTTGCTCTAAATTGGTGGAAATAACCAGATATTTCCTGTTATTTATTAGGTATTCTATTGGATACCCCATTTAGTACAATCAAATTATACTACAAAACAATGCTTTTAAAATTGTCATCTCTATTATTATAATCTTTATTGTTATCATTGTTAGTGTCATTAATTATCATTGACAGTGATTAAGATGAAAATATTTCAGTGAGGTCTTGATTACTGGTTTGTGATTTCAAACAAATGCTGCATGATGACCATTTGTCAATTTGGAAATTGTCCTTGCACATCTGCAATTTCTTTTGTGTTATCTTTTAGGTAAAAAGCACCATTCTTACAGCAGTTTTTGCTGTTCTTCAAATTGTTGCTCTAGTATGGTGAGTTGTTATACAGTACATGTTCATTGTACATTCCTCAGTCCACGTGGTTGCATTCAGCAATTAAAGGCCCACTCTGCTTTCAACGCTTTTATAACATACAATGTAATTTAGTGGGATAGCTTGCTACAATCTAAGAGATTGTTGAAGCTAGGAATATCTTATAAATGGGCCGCGTTTTTTTGCCAACCAATAATTATCTGGTTGTTCCTCAACATGCACACAATAATTTTATATATTTCTACTGATTGAAGCAACTGGAAAACCCTGCAAAATCCCCTATCTTTTTGGACAGTTGTAGTCCATGTTTGAAAATTGAAAGTTAAAAGACATGTCATGGTGAAACCAGTTGGCAAAGATCAGGGGCACCCAAAGAGAACATAGTTCAAAACCACTTAAACATAGCATTGTTAAACGTATCTTAGTATTTAAACGGTAGATATTTGCATATTTTTATCCCCTAAAAATTTTTCACCTGTTCGGATTTCCTAGCTGAAAGCCTAGTGATCTGAAAACTATAAGGATCAAAACTTACGTTTCGAAAATTTTAGCCAGAAAAAAGATTCCCGAAAATTCTGGGTGACCTTTTTAGGGTAAAAGTCCGATAAAAATGGGCAATTATACCATTTTTCAGATGTTCGAAAATCATAGGAGAGGCAGGCAAGCAATAAATTTTACAACAAATGTTCCGAAAATTCTAGATCTCAAATCGTCTTCCGAACAGATATTTTCCGAAAATTGACGTTGGGTGCCCCTGAAAGATTAAGAAAGTGTAACAGCTCTTAAAGGATTCAGTGCCTCTGTATATTCTTAACATTTGACCCTTTCACCTATTTAGGAGTAAAATCATTGTGTCAGTGACTACAGAATAAAATCTATAACATGATAAGGGGCCCTCTTATGATGGAAAGGGTTAAGGTGTAATTTTACTCGGAAATGGGGAACTCTTACATGTAATGGGTGAATGGGTCACACATTAAAAAAAAGTACCGAGCACGGGTGACGTAGTGATATGAGCACTCACCTCCCACCATTGTGGCCGGGGTTCAATTCCCTGACTGGGCGTCATACTGTATGTTGGTCAGTTTGTTGGTTCTCTTCTCTGCTCCGAGAGGTTCTGTCTGGGCACCGCGGCTTTCCCCTCTCCAGAAAAACCAATAAATTATTTGATTTGATTTGATTTGGTTTCATTAGTGTTGTTATTCTTGCATTTGTGGACGAAATTATTGTAACAGCCTAAGAACACAGAAAATGGAAGTGGACAGTATTTATTAACCCTTTAAGGCATGAGGGACCCCCCCCATTGATGAGTAAAACTGTGTGGCATTAGACAGAGTCGAATCTGTAAATATCTTTAAATACCCAATGGGAGTTAAAGGGTTAAAGGAGAACTGAAGGCCAAAATCAGCAATTTTTGCAACATTGTTTTGGAAAGCCTAACATAAGTAAAGTTAAGTCTGTGGGGTTATTTCTTCTTGTTTTCTGTTTTTTGCGAGAAACTATTACCTTCAAAGTTGGGCTTTTCCTGCTGTTTCTGCCTTTTCAGTGTGGGCTCAAAAACTAAATCTTCAGCCTGCTCACAGTGACGTATGATATGGGGAACAGAGATTTCGTAATCAAGAGAAACAAGTGCTGCTGTGGATATTTTCTTCGTTGTTTTGCTGTTTCTTCGCAGACTGAATATTTGCGACAAACATCAGTGAAAACACTGCTTCTTTATGGGGCATTCTCGCATGGCTTCCCCATATCATACATCTTAAGCTGCAAAAATGACTGCTGACTCCTTCATTCTTATCCACAATGCGCATGGCCCAAAATCGGAATAAAAACATTTTTTTAAGAGAAAAAAATGCCAGTCTGAGAAAAAAAGTTGAAAACATGATTGTGTATGGTCTGAGGTGTAAATTAAAAAAACAGCTTATTTTTTTGCCTTCAGTGCCTCTTTAAAGCTGGAGACCCAAGAGTTTATTAATGCACTTATGACAATAATTACCTTAATCCAGTCTAACGTTTTCCAATAATTACAGATTTATTTATTTCGCATTATTTTTTTCTTAGGTACTTTGTCAGTTATATTCCAGGGGGCACAACAGGCATGAAGTTTTTTACCAAGTTGTTCTCATCTGCAGTAACTAAAACGGTATCAAGCAGCCTTCCAGTATAGCATCAACCAAAAGTATCAACATCTGTCTCATGCAAAGGATAGGAGAACCCTGGTGACATTTACTGGGTGGAAAATAAATGATCACTGCATTCTGCTGTTCTGGTGTTTTGGAGGTCCTTAGTGATGCCGGAAGCAATGAGTGTCAAGTAATTAAAATTTGAGTGATGTTGGGAGTGCTGCAAACCATTGGGCACTGGAGAAAGTTTGCGAAGCTGGATGGGTTGTCTGATGTTCAAGGGACTTTGTGCCATCTGCAAGCCTTTAAATTGCTTTTCACGCCATCATGATTCATATACAACCACACCTTTTGCCCTTGGGTCTTATAGTCCTGTGCAGGGAACTAGGGCGAGTCTCAAATTTGAACCAATCAATAAATTGACACCATCACACATAAACGATAACATTGAGATTGGCCATCTTTCCAAGTTTGATGCTTTTAGTAGAACAGAGACCAAGTTACAGACCTTAATTGTTAAAAATCCGTACAAACGTCACTAATTTTGAGGCCCATATAAACTCTTTAAGAATTTTATCAGATTTGGGGCAACGGGTAAATGCTGTCGTGGGACTACTATTTGGAAGTATGTGAGATGAAATTCACTTTGTTCGCCTATTTTTATGAATATTACAGAAATCGTAAAAATTTTTTAAGAGTTTATGTGGTGTTGGGGGACGCAGCCTCAAAATTGGAGAAGTTTGTTTGGATTTTTAACTACGTTTTAAGGTCTGTATACACTTGGTCTCTGTTTGACCTAAAAGCATCAAACTTGAACAGATGACCAATCTTAATGTGTTTTGTGCGAGGCTTACACCACGCAGTAGCCCAGTGTTATCTTTCATGTGATGGTGTCGATTTATCGATTCAGTTCAAATTTGAAACTCACCCCGGTTCCCTGCGCAATTCCGGTATGGCCTATAGTATGGCTGCTAATTTTACATACAGTAATACCAATCTTTAGGATATGCACAAAGGAAATGACTTCTTGGGTGGAGACTGCTTTAAAAGAAGGTTTATTAGTGTACATCAAGAAATTCCACTGTGAAAAGGTGGTGAATGAGGAGTTTAACTGAAATAGTTTTCTCATTTGACCCACCATAATGCTTGAACTACTTACTCTCTGGGGACACTGTGAGTGGGTGTCATGGTATGCCATGCAAGGTGGCAGTGTGGCCGAGTGGTTAGGGCGCTTGCCTTGAGATCCAGAGATCCCAGGTTCAAGTCCCGCTCTGACCACTCGCTGAATTTGTTCCTGGTAGTCCCTGGTTCAACTTCCCAGCTGCACATGTAAATAACCAACTGGTTTGCCTCCGGCCAGTTGGGATTCTTAACAGTTGTAGTTGTTGTGTTCTGTTGTTTCGTTGATTGTGTTTCATTGGCCCTGAAAAGCCCCTATGGGGAGCGGTCAATTAAGTATGAATGAATGAATGAATGAATGAATAAACGTGATACGGTACACGGAACGCATCAGAATGGGTGCAGACCTCGAACTTGTTAACACTGAGAGCCCTAAGAAAACGTTTATTTAATTTTTTTAGGATATAAAAGTGAATATAATGATGTCAAATTCTATAAAGATTTATAGCGCATTTTTCTAAACTTGTCCAGCCTGTGTACATCCAGCCAAAAAAAAAATCAAAACTTATCGTGACGTCACGAAGTAGTTTTCAACAGAAGATTACGTCATCCAAACATGGCATAAGAATATTCAGGCTCCGTCCACACAAATCCGGATATTTTTGAATCTGCAAACATTCTCTTTTCGGATTCAAAAATATTGCCATCCACATATAGCGTATTCTCAAATCGAATTTTCCCGTCCAACGGATTAAAAATGTCCGGATGTTCCGGATTCAAAAATATCCAATCAGGAAGTAACAGTTCCTGATTCTCCAGAATAGACCATATTTGTATTCTTAGTATTGGACTGGAACTAGCTTGCAATGGAGGCTAATGCGGGGAAGTATATTAAAAAGTATTTGAAATTGAAAAGCTTCCTCCGCATTAGCCTCCATTGCAAGCTAGTTCCAGTCCAATACTGAGAATACAAATATGGTCTAATGTTGAGAAACTAAATATTTTAAGCAAGAGCCGATACAACGTAGATTTGATTTTTAGTGATGTACTATATTTCGCAAGAGAACGCAAGAGCAAGAACGCAAGAGCAAGAGCAAGCCTGCTAACCTGCAAGCCTGAACGCAAGAGCAAGCCTGCTAAGCTCCCACTTGATCACTCGTCTGTTATTAATCTCTCTAATTCTATTCTGTCTCCAGACGAGACATTTGTTCTCGCACGTGGCCTCACATT
>NC_090888.1:30773965-30788965 GCF_036669925.1 Montipora capricornis | reverse complement strand
GAAATTTAAGCAATGTAAAATAAGAGTATTAGTCTTAACATTGAAGCGGCATCGCCAGCAAACCACCGATAATCAACGCCTGAAATTAAACTGAAGCGAAATGTACCGATCGTGTGGCTCTCTGTTGATTGTAACCTTACCGAACACGCAAAAGCCGGATTTCAGACAACTGTATAAACTCTTACCTTCATAGTCCCATAATCCATCACAAGCGTTTCCCACTTGGCAGGGTGGGGAGCCTGGGTCGTCGAAGAAGGGGCCACTGACATGTATTTGAACAAAACTGGAGTCCTGAGCACTAATTTGGAACGTAATCGGCGCGTGATCTATTGGTGCGCCGTTCCATTCGGTCCTGATGGCAAAATTATACTCCTGATGAAACAGAAACATGAGAACAGAACAGAACATGTGTTTATTTACGGCTGCTTTTAACAAGCGACGGGTCGGTATGATTGGACTGGGAATTAGAAGAGAGCAGCGTTTTGATCAAATGAAAACCAAACATAAGAGACGAAACCGATTCGCCAGCACGGTCGCTTCAGTACCGATCAAGTGATAACTGTATTGTCAGAGTTGCACGAAGAAGCAGGCAGCAGATATAATAAACCACCAGCAAAGCCACCGGCAACATTGACAAAAGCGTTAGAAGATCTATAAGGGGTATATAGCTTGGTATGACACAATAACTCAATATAAATCAAGCAAAAATCCGACCAAATAAAACGGCATACCTTCGGACAAGACTGTCAGCCTCTGAAAATACTCAAGAGCAAGGTCAAGAGCATAACCAGATTCAAACACCAATGCATTTTTTGACCTTCAAATTTCGGTAGCCTGGTTTTAGTTACCCTCTCCCCACTTTAAGAAATATTCTAACAGAGCTGGGATCTGATTCCATTGGCAAATGGTAAATGGTGCTTTGAAAATCAAGCTGTTCAAGTAACACATGACATTTTTGTAACAACTGGTCAGTCCTTTGAGGTGCAGTGTTTACACATGCAGGTAAGCCAAGCATGATATTATGTTTGAACCTGTCAGCGAGCTGTCATACATCTGTTTGGGCTAAGAATCCTTTAAACAGCCACACAGCTGTAACTTCTAAGATTGTCTAAAATGTTTTTTCTCTTGGCAAATTGCTTACTCTATAATCTCTCCACACGATCGTCTCCACGAATTTCATAATCCGGCAACAGTGTGCACTTCTCGAAATCCCCGAATCTTTCCAATCGTATCTCCAGGCACACTCATAAATCGTTCAACTTTCCTTGGAAGAAATGATTTCTTTCAAGGAAAGTGTCCCACAAAATGGAGTTTAGACAGGGGTTTCAATAACTCTTGTAGTACATGCTTGGGCTTATCAATGTAAGCGAAGGTCACTCTTATCTTTTACAAGGGTTTGAGAGAAAATCAAGGCAAAGTAGCAGGTGGTGAGATGCAAATTTCTGAGAAACAGACGGTGGTATACTGCCGGTGACCGGCTTCTAATGAAACCCCTGGTGTAGGTGAATTTTTCGTTTTTTCCCCGTCTTAAAAGCATGTTAAAAGACTAGTTACATGTACTATTAGAATGAGCGAATAGTAATGTGAAAGTAGGGGTTTCAGGCCCTGAAACATTTCTGTAATCATGTTTGCATGAGAAACGAGCCTCCTATATGCTTGTTTCTCAAAGTCCCGAAAACCTTTTGCCGTTTGTGAAAATATTATCAAGTAGCTTGCTTGCTTTAAAAAGCTTTTCTCTTAACATGTTGTCACGAGATAAAAAAGAGAAGGTTGGAGGTTTCACGGATGACTTTTCGTGCCTAAAATATGAGTTTTCTGGACTGTAGAGAAACGTCTCCCTGGGGCCGGTTCCTAATCAGTCCAAAACCGTAGTTGTCCGAAATCCCTAATTGTGAAATAAGATCGGTATCTCACAAGAAACGTTCAAGACAAAAAAAAAAAAAAAAAAGAAACAAAAAGTATAAAATATCATGTATTGAAGACCTTAAAACGTCTTCTTTTTACTTGAAAAATAAAAAGGGAATCATGACACCGGAAATATTCCTTCCAAAAACGCTGTCCTGGATCGTTTTTCAGAAAAGGGTCTAGTTCTTACCTTTTCGCAAAAGTTACAAGCTTTTGGACAGTTGCGACTCATAAACTGGAAATGATAACGGCAATAGTTCTTGTAGCTGGCATACTGCTCACATCTCTTTCGCTTGTCAATACAACCTGAGAACAAAGAAAAAAAGACAACACACTTATTCTGAGATCGGAATGGAAACACAGGGAGCAAATTATTTTCAAATTAAACGATAAAAAACGAGGTGAAAGGAAGTAAAAGTTCAGAGTCTGGTAAGGTATGATACAGAGGAAAGTAGCTCAGAGTGTTGAAACAACTATCTGTATAAAAGAGTGAAGGGGAAAACTTAAATTGTTCATTTCTAGTACCTGAAAAGTATCTGAGAAAAACATCGTTCGCATATTGAACAGATACGATAATTGTGTTAGAGCTTAGTACCAACAGATGTTGCCATTTTCCCTTCGACATTTCGCTTTCATTGCGTCATCAAAGTCTACAAAACAGTCGTGATTCTGTCCCTGAGTTAAAGTCACAAACTGCTTTAGTTGACCACTCCCCATAGGGGCTTTTCAGGGCCAATGAACACAATTCCGACAGAACAGAACATTCAACAACAACTGTTAAGAATCCGAACTGGCCCGAGGCAAGCCAGTTGGCTATTTACAAATGCGGCCGAGATGTTGAACCAAGGACTATCAGGAACAAATCTAACCAGTGGCCAGAACGTGTCTTGAACCCGGGATCCCCGTATCTCAAGGCAAGCGCCCTAACAACTGGGCCGCACTGCCTTCTAGTTAGTAATGCACTTATTCTTTCATCGTTGTTTTGTGATCAGCGGAGGAAGGAACAGAACGAGGTTGAGTAGTTTGTGATACCATGTCAGCGAAATCCACACATCTTTGGATAAATCACCGCAACTTTCAAGTTTCAGCACTTAAGGACGGTGCCTACTATTGTTATTGGGCACATGTTCTGCACATCTCGAGATACTCGGATTTCCTATGCCTGGTGCTTATTAATACAGGGATATTTTTGCGCGGTTCAAAACTATGCGGAGAAAGCAGAACTTAGAAAGTGATCTCAGTATCCAAAAAGAAAATTGAGGGTAACCACGCATTTTTCAGAGATAATTAAGCTTCAATTTGGAAAAAAAAAACACCAACATTGCTTTGTATTTTAAACCTTTTTACAAATATTGTTGATTAATTATCTTCGAAAAATGCGTGGTTACCCCTCAATTTTCTTTTTGGATTTCAATAACACTTGTTCAGATCTGCTTTTTCCGCATATTCAGTAAACCGTGCATACATACCTTTGAATTAGTAGGCACCGTCCTTAACGCAACGGGCCATCGAAGGAAAAAATATGCATGGTGAAGTTTTACTTATGCGAAATGGAAAATAGGTCGTGGTCGGGGAACGGCTGACTTCATTTTACCCTTTTTTGTAACACCAAGAAAGAGCATCTCTCTTAAGTTCCTATTACAAGTAAAATTGTGGTAAAAGTCGGTAGCGCAGGATATTTAAGTCCAATTAAGCATTGCTAGTACTCCAATCATGAACGCCTTGAATTCAAACGCATTTTGAAATCATTTTCGTATTTCTGAGTGTCCGACAAACGCACCACAAGTTGAAAACAGCAATTTCAATTGAGTTGACGAATGGTATGCTGTTGTTACTCTGATGGTTTGGGTTCAAACGAAAAGCAGTCTTGATTTTAGTGCTTTAGCTGTAGTTAATGATTATGTTTTTCAAAAAAAGACCTCGCGAGCGTGGCAATTAAGTGGACGGAAAATCTGTGGTCAGTTCTCAGAGGGTTAGAAATCGTTCTTTATCTGGGAAGTTAATAAAAAAAAAGAAAAATGTTTTACCATTCTCTGCCTTCTGTGTAGGTGGCTTAACCCTTATGTCATCTAAAAGAAGGAACAAAATATACATAGTGTCGAAAGGATGTTAATTAGAGATGACAACATGATGGATCTGTTTTGGCCACTCTTTTCTTTTCTGTGCCATGACTCGTTTACAGGATCAAATTCAAATAGCAATTTTTATGTTACAAATTTGATGATGATGATAATGCGAAACAAAAAATATTCGGAATAAAACTGAAATTGCCCAACTGACATAAAGAACGCTGCTTTAAAAGTGTTATAGGAGGAAGTGAACGTTCTTGGCTTCAAGAAGCACATATGGCTAACCCAGTAATCCATTTTCCGTCTAAACGCTGTTAAGTAAATATCTCGGCAGATAAAAAACCAGACTATCAAAACAAAAAAGAAAACTTCTTCCAAATTCTCAGATGATACTTTGAACACAATGTGACCGCTATCAAAGCGAGCGCGTGAAGTCACGTGATCAGCTGCCACGTTTTTAATCCGAAACAAAAACCACTATCTGCAATACATTTCGTTTAGTCATATATGGAAAGTTCTTACTTACTTGCACAGAAATCACATGACCTGGGGCAATTGGTTTTCATGAACAAACGATTAGAATCGCAATAATCCTTGTTGTTCAGAACAAGCGCGGGACATACTGCCAGGAGGTCGCTACAACCTGTGGACAAATTGAATAATTAAATCTTGGGTTTAATTTTGTATGTCAAAGTGTGACTATGATCCTAAAGTCGCAACTGGAAGAAGCAGCAGTATTATCCAGTGATGGAGCTGAAACGTTTGAAAAGAAAAAAAAAGGTGTTTCTGAACAGGAGTCCAACCGCTGGCTACTTGTTCGGAAGCTCCACCAGTAGATCCCACCAGTAAGCTACTGGAGACTCCTTCATTGAAGCTAGCGCGCGCTGGGCTAAGGACCTAAGTTTAAGGTGACATAACTTCCTGTCATGAGAGGCAGTCGGTCGGGGGCTAGGGAAGGGCATAAAGCAACAAAAGCTTTTAAGATCTTATGCCTTTCGTCATTTTTTCTCCCGCTCTGACAGACTGCGTCTGGGTCTCCGAGGATCACCCTGCTGTTAGCTAGTACTAAAACAGTCGAAATGGTGGCATTCTCAGAATTGCTTCGAAGAGCGGATACTTAAGGAAGCTCGCGCTAATTGTTTGTGCGCAACGTTAATGCGCAGGTAACGCGATTTTAATCTGTCATGCACTACTTCTAGCATTAGTGAAGTTGAGGTTTTAAACCTTTGCAAAAACCGTGGACGATAAGTCTTGCACAGCGTTGGATCAGAGAAGATCGTGATCAGTCAAAATTGATTAAAAAATATTTTTGAAAGTCAAGTAGACTACTGCACGACTGAAATTCGCGTTGTTTTATCAGTCGTGCACTAGTCTTTTTCAAGTATATCTGAAATAATATTGCGACAAAAACGACGGAGAGAAAATTCCAGGCCGTCAAAAGAATGCACGTTTATTCCCGAATCATCATGAAACGCTAAAGAGAAGTGAGCGGGAGGGTGGAAAAGCTCTGGAAAAGGTAACTGATCGAGTAGTGGCTAGTAGTGGCTATTGAGTCAGACATTTTCGGCAAAAAATATTAGACGAAGCTACTTCGTACGAATTGGTAGATTTCTGGTCAGTAACAAATAATAATAGATAATCATGGTAAAATATCTAAGCATGAACATTTTCAAAAAATGTGTCTAATACACATAGGGTCTGTCGTCATACCACAGTAGTCGCAACTTCTTGCACAATTCTCTTTCATAAATTCAGGCCTTGTCTTGCAGAATTCTTTGTCTCTTGCGATGAGATTCATGCAGTCTTTTGGCATTTTATCTTTACAATCCTCATCTGAAAGAAGTACACGTTTTATGAGTGCTCAGAAAAGAGCTAATATATTATTTCGTAATTTTCAGTCACAGCCGAACAAATTCATGGGAACCCCAACCCCACGCAGTACGAATTCTGTTAATCAATGGACAAGTTCACTAATTTATAGAGTTTGAAGCGAGATCTTGCAGATCGCGGAGCCAGCATGATCGACTTGGTACTATTAATTAAGTCTTCAATGTTTCAGTCATACCACATAATTTGCAGGATTTAGGACAGTCTTCCTTCATATGTTCGTCATCACAAGACTTAGGGTCCTTTTTAACCAAAGAGGGACACCCAGGGAGGGTGTCCGAACATCCTAGAATCAGCCAGAGGCAAGGTCAACCGATTGAAAGGGCAATACAAAGAACAATGCATGCGTGTTCGCGCGTTTTGAGGTAACATGTCACAAACGAGTGCGAGTGTTTCATCAGGGGTTCCAAACACCGAGAAGCAGATGAAAGCACTACTGCGAGGTGTTTGGAGTCCCCGATGAAACACGAAGCACGATTTTTTGACATGACTTCTCAACCTTTTTTTACTAAGTACGAGTGTCAAGTGAAGCACATTACGAGTGTAATGTGATGATCTTTTGTTTTATTGGACAAGTAATAGTAATTTGTAAAGGAAATGAATATTCAACATTTGGGTGAGTTTAAAAGGTAGAACTTTACACAAAAGGGTGTGATGGAGAGCTAGTTAGAATCACGTCGTTTTCGCCTGCCTAAAATCGTCTTCCCAAGAGAGTGATTCGGTCAACGAGGCCGTTTCAGTTTCAACTAAATATAATCGTAATTGGACTGTGAGCATTTTCGCCGAATGGCAGAAGTTAAGAGAAGTACAAGTGCCGGTTGCTTTAGATGGTGGTGGACTTTTCAAAGACTACTAACTACACAAGATTCAAGCTTTGCGTGCAGACATTGCTGAAATCGATGCTCTTTCGCTGAACTATTGGGTTTTTATCCCCTGGAGGCTAATGATTAAAGGTAATGCGGACGTTTATTTCTGAATATTCGGGAAATTTAAATGCGTTGTGGGCGGGTAGTATATTTATGTGTTTTTTCCCATAGGTTTATTAGCATAAAGGTTCATTTAAATTCAAGTATCTAGATCAGTTTTTGAACTAACAGACCAATTCGGCTAAATCAATGTTGTACCCAATTCAAATCCTTTTGGAATAAAAGGTTTTGTTCCAAGTATTACCATATCATTTAAATGTGAATGTTACATTATCATGCAAATGCAATACACAAAGCATCTTAGCCCCTAGAGATTTGATTTGGGTACAACATTGAGTTAGCCGAATCGGTCTACTCTGGCGTTTCTTGATCTTTATAAGCCCGGTTTATACATTACAGAAAATTTTTGGCACGGCTCGTGTGAAATTGGCACCGGTGCCAAAAAAGAGCTCTGCAGACTTTGTTTACACTTCACCATTTTTACCGTACCAACATTTTTGGGCCCAGGTAACGTCTCTTGGAGACATGCGCAGTTCAGCTATAATCAAGAAAGTCCGCGTGATATTGGTGGAGAATGAGCCGCCATCTTGAAATGTACGCAAAAAACCCGCTAGCCTATATGAATTAAGGCTCAAATCTGGCCCTTTAAAGTGTTTACAGTCCGAAGCGTGCCGATTTTCTCAGCACCCGTATCATTTTCACCCGTGCTCGGACTACCTCGCGAAGGTCCCAGCACGGGTAAAAATTTTGGTTCGGCACGGATGAAATTTGGTACGGACAGGTTGTTTACACTGCAAATTTTATCCGAGCCGAACCTTTTTTTTTTGGGACCCGTGCCAATTTCACCCGAGCCGTGCCAAAAATCTTCTGCACTGTAAACCGGGCTTAAATTAGTTTCATTGGGTCTCAAGATAAAACATGCACCTGATCAAAATGGGGCACTCCGATTGGCTAATAACCTTATGAATTATTAAAGAGTTCAGAGCTTCATTTCTTAGATTTACTTTACAATATGACAATCACATGTCAAATTCATAGAATTTTGGCCTCGCATCTTTGTAGAAGGTCAAATTGTGTAAATGGCTGTCCAACCAGGGGCAAAGCAAAATTGAAAGAAATAAAGGTACAGTAGAACATGTACGCAAAATACGATAAGCAGTGATGCTTAAGAAATTTACTTGAACGGATTTTAGCTCAAACTATTTAACACTTTTCACTTTATTTAGAAATATTATCAAAAATACAGGACACACAGAACGACAACCCTTACTTACCTATGGGACCTGGTGCTAAAACATCTTTTGTTGTTGTAGAGACAGTCGGTTCTACCGGACGAAGGGTGCTGAGGGACGGATGAGACCCAGTTGAAGATTCTGCAGCTGAGGTGGATTTTGTTATGGAAGTGAGCGAAGTTGAAGAAGTACGCGTTGAAAGCGTTGACGAAAGGATTGCCGAGAACGTCGCAGATGGAACCTCTGTAGAATACAACAAATTCGCAGCATATTGTTTTGTTATGAGAATTATTTTCCTTCGGGAGTACGTTGCTCTTATGAGGGCTCTAAGTGCGCACACATTATTTCAGAGTTACATGGACATCGACGTGATTTCGGTCGGGGGAGACTAAGAACGAAACCTAAAGAAGGGCAAAACATTCTCTCAACCTTTGAGTATATTAGTTTTTTTTTTTAAGGGACCCTCCTCGAAAACAAGAATGTAACTTTAAAATACTGAACATACATAATGTCTACCACCAAAATTGTTCGAACTTTTTCCAGTGGAAGCGTTTGATTTTGACTCCACTATCCAATCAGACACAACACGACTAACTCAATCACAACACAACTGTGTAGATACATGGGCATGTAGGACAGCAAGCGCCACAAGCCGGTTTATTTTGCTTACCATATGCATAAAAACTCCGCTCTAGTATAACAATACGTAAGCATACTTAATGGTACTGACCTCCTAAAAACTTGTTAAAGGAAAATTACACTGGGCACCTGCCGGATACGAAAACCCAAAACCCTTCGGGAATGAGGGAACGTATTCTCCAAACCCTATGCAAGTGCCACTACCCTATGGAGGCTAAGGGGAAAATTTAACAAAAAAGTAGGCAAAGAAAGCTGAACCTAGACTGATTCAAATCCCTAACGGATCACTATTTGTACGACAAATTACCCATAATCCCCACCAGACAACCGGACCCAGTCCTCTGGTCCGTGCCGTCAAAATATCCATTTCTGCCAATTTCGCAGGCTACAACTGTCAGAAATAGCATTATCCGAAATAAACAAATTTGAAAAACGCATGTTTTTGCAAATTTCCCGCCGTCATTTCGAATAATTGTGACGTGCGTGGTTGCCCTATTGTTTTAAAACAAAAGCCCTTTGTGTGAATACAATACAGCAATCATTACATATCACAATTATTCAAAATGGGAGCGCCCGGAAAATCTGAAAATCAAAACAAGCGTTTTGAAATTTCTCTATTTCAGATACGCTTCCACTGGAAAATTAAAAGATGGAACAATTTTGATTGAAAACATGTTCAATGTTCTAAAGTTAAATTCCTGTTTTAGTGGAGGTTCCCTATAAGAAGACGGAGAAATAAATTCATTTTTTAATGACGGCCGCCAACAGAAACTTTTCATTAAAGATCGTTATCGACAGAAATGTTGATAACCCAAATAAAGGGTTAACTGGAAATGAACAAGTTAGGTCTTGTCGAAAGCCGATGTTCAGTCGTAAAGGTTGTGCCGGAGTCGGTAGAATCTGAGGTAAAGAACGAAAGACTAGTCCATTTTACAGTTGTGTGCTTAGTTACCTGGCCTATGAATGAAAGTGAGGCTGGAGTTGACCTTGTTTTGATAGAAACCTCACTGCTTTTCTTATGTAAAGTCTTACTAATTAGCATGACAACAATATCATTAACATACGAAAAGGAGGGAGGTCTGTATCATAACAAGGTCACCGTCCCGACTTTCATTTAAAGGCCGGGTAACTAAGCACACTACTGTAAAGAGGTCTATTTTACATGGTTTCATAGCATATTACAAAACTTACACCGTTCACCTACCGCAGAAACGGCAAGACTTTCTGCAGTACTTGGCAAAAAATGGAGATGACTGACATTGGTTTACATTGGTAATGTATGTCAAGCAGTCAGGCAGAATATCATCACATCCTGGAAAGATAAAAAAGGTTATGAATGAGAAAGGAAGTTTTAACGCTTCATTAGTAAATACTGCTCCAGCCACTTCCACTGGACATGTTCTGGGATCTCGATTCCTACTAGCTATTTTGTGCAAATTGATAACGAAAAAATGAAAAAAATCAGTTTCGCCGAAAAGGAGTAAGCAAAATCGGTATTCAGTGCTGGAAAAAATACAAGACAAACAAACAAAACAATGAAAACCTCCAAAGATAAGAGTCATCATCGAGTTAACAACTTCGTAGAAATATTTTACTTCAGTCACGTTATCCTTCATAACTGCTGACAATTTTTGGAATTTGTAAAACAAACTGACTTGGGTTGATTGCCGCTTACTCGCACGAAGAACAAAGAGTTGCCTACCACAGAGGCCACAAGTTCTTGGGCAGTACTTGGTGAAGAATATTTTGGCTGACTGGCATTGGCTCGGAGACTCAATCAGTGAAGAGCAGTCTGTTAAAAGGTCCTTACATCCTGCGAAAAGAAGAAAATAACAGAAAAGTGAAAGAGTCATTGTTTTGAAAAAAGATTGACTTAGACTATAGACCTTTACTTTGCTTTGAAAGGTGACAGAGCAGAGTACAGTGCGAATGTTCAATCATGGTTTCAAATTCCATTCCAGCCTGGATATTTGCTTGCTATTTTCATAATTCGTCGGAGTTCTTCGAAGGGAAGGGTAGGAAAGGGGAAAAAGGGCAGGAAAGAGAGGACCTGCAAAGAACATCTATCTTTTCCCTACCAACGTTCAAAATCTGAACGCTTAATTCTGATTGGCTAACTTTTCCTATGAGTGACACACCGCGGTGCACGTACATTTCATGAACAAAATAGCGGACTAGGAAGGTGATAGTTTTAAGGCGAATGTAAATGAAGTTCTAGAAATCAGTTCTACGAGAAAACGGTTTTGAATTTAGTTAAAAAAAAGAATATGGCAACATGAAGCCATAAGACAGCTCTTCCCGAAAAACCATTTTTAAGTATTTCCGACTGGATACAAAGAGAGCTTCATTTTTAAAATGCTAGCTCTTGTTCTCATAGTAAATTAAATCGCTCGGCGAAGAAACCGCCAAAGAAAGGCCGATTTTCTAGTGATATCACCTCTCGTAAGCATTATTAGTCAAAAATCAAATTGCTGAGATTGAAGACTTGGATTTGTCACCATACAATCTTACTGAAAAGTTAAAATTCTTCGCAACTTTCTGAATGTCCAAGTGATATTTTCGACAGCCGAAAGCGCCATCGACATCAAGTTTGTCTACTACATATGAAGAACAAGGTCGAGTTTTCAAAACGATTGTATCGTGGACGAGTCTCATACAATTGATACTTTAAGAGGAAGAAGATAAGGAAACTACTACAGAATACCCTGCACCCCTCGACGAATCTTTGTTGTTGTTCTTTTGAGTGTGAAAGTTTTAGAGGATTACCTCTCTTGTGCCGTATCTTCTCGATTCCCAGTGCTTTTCTCTCCAGCTCCAAATATACCAGACACATACTTGAATTGCTCAAAGAGATTTTTTTTGTTTCGCGGGTCAAGGGAGAGCAAACAACATTAAATCATTTCGAAGAGTTCTCCACATAAACTCCAACGTGCCGAAGAGCGTCGACCAAAACCAGTTGATTTTTGCATGATTCAATTGAAAATTTGAGCAAGTTCACTGAACTTTTAAACCCACACGAATCATATTTTACGCTAAGGCTTATCCCACACAAATGGCATACTTGACTTGGGTTGTTTTCTTTTTGTTTTGGTCCTTTTCTAGCAGCGTTCATAATAGCGTTTGGCGCGAAACTTATGACAGGTTGAAATATGCATACCGTTTGCTCACGTTTTATTGGTTGATAAAATTCATATCAATTAGCAGGCCGTAGTGAGAAATAGGGGGGTTCGTTGCAGTCCCCCAAAACTCCCCTCCTCCTCTTCCCCCCTCCCCCTCACCCTTGAGCCGTTACCGTATCTCATTGGTATCCCGAGATCATCAAGCACTTAAACCATGGGAACCATGTTTAAAATGTCACAGGGTCCCACACAAGCCAAACTCGAGAAATCGATTAAAAACGACTAAAACGGCCTTGAGAAAGTCTCAAAGCTCTGTAATATACAAACTCTTACCAGGCTCACTTGATGGTACTTCACCTACATCGAAAAAAAAAGTAATTTATTTCAATATGGCGCATAAAACAGAACGCGACATTTGAACCCGGGTGACTAAAGAATCCGGGTCCTTAGCTTCTATCTACTTAGAAAATACGGAGGGGACTTATTTAGCGAAGAAGGGAATGACGCATGAAAGCGCGTCTCTAAAGCCTAGTTTTCAGTAGCGACGCAAGCACAAACGCAAACACAAGCGCAAGCAAAACAGCGCTTATTTCACCGTCACGGAAAACGAGCTTGAGACACAAGCATAAGCCAAAGCCCAAGCTCAAGCACAAGGATAAAAAATTTTCCTTTTCCTTGTGTTGCGTTTCTTTGCGTTGGGCGAAAACGAAACACAGCATAGGGACAAGGAACTTTGTCACGTCCGGCCAATTAAAGCACTCGTTCCAGATTCCCCGCGTCTGAGCATTTGAACAAAATGGCGGATGCCGTGGTTGATTTTGATGCCGACGTTCGTTTTCTCTAGCATAAGCTACTTATTTTTCTGCTTGTGCTTGCATCGCTAGTGAAAACCAGGATTTAATGAAAATGTAATTTTGCATTTGTTGCAAATTACTTCAAGAAGATTGCATTGAATCAGCTATAAATTGTATACTGGCTATTCAACATCGGAATCGATAGTAAACGCCATTAAATAATGCAATAAGGTTTCTAGAAAGGCTTCCATTAACCTTGAATTTGGTAGTTTCAGAGGACGGAAAAGAAATGTACTTGGTTGAGAAACGCAGCTTCAGAGTTTGGTGATCCAATGTTTTGCTTATTATGATATGGTCTTATGACGTTCCAATCTCGACCCCAGAGCTCTTCTCTTGACCGAGGGAGAGAAGAGCTCTGGGGAACCCTGAAACAAAGTGTCTTCTCATTGGTTTTCGTGAAGAACAATCAAAAGCGTCTTTAATTGGTGCATTCATGTTAGCAAGAGGAGTGAGCAGGCGCCGTAAGGTTCAAATACTGCCAATTTTTGGCTATAAGAACCCTACGGCGCATGTTCTTCTACGCAGAGTTTCCCAGAGCCTTGGGTCGACCCGAGGCTCTGGTGATGAGAATGATCACGTTCTTATTCGCGTCGACTTCGTCGCCACCGAACGATGTAGAAACTACTATAGAAAAAACTAAAAATAGCAAGGCTGATATAACGGTGTTCAAAGGAATGTATTAAATATGTTCCTTCACCGTTATATCAGCATTGCTCTTTTTAGCTTTTTATAATATTTAAATCGCTAATAAGGTCCTTCACTAGGATCCGGTGATTCTGTTTTGTTACTCTGGTCTTTGCTTAGAAAGTTATATTAAAAACACCGCAGGAATGGATCTGTATGTGCGTTAACGTTTAATGAATTCCTGTGATGTCCCTTTCTAAAAGACCAGATTAGAACCAATCACTCGAGACGTAGATAACAAAGGAGAAATGTCCAAATGCTGGATAACGATCAAAAGAGGCGAATGAGAGACCTATTGTTGGTCAATCAACATAGCGGCGACCGTGACGTAAAGTGCAAGCCATACATTCTTGGTTTTCAATCACGTGATCAGCGGTTAAGTGACGTCATGTGAACAAAAAAACCCAAAAATTTTGACATATGAACAAATATGAAACATTTTAAGGTTCGGTGAGGCCATGACGTCAAGTTAGTTTCTTGTGATTGGTCATCGAGCTCCTGCGGGAATCTCATTCGAAGAAAATTCAATCTAAACAGAAATCGGTCTGTGAAAGGCCTTCACTGGAATACAGGGCTGTTGTTCGCTCCTACTCATCATGAGCTCCTGGTAAGGTAAATGAAAGATTCGCTCTGACCAAAGACAAACTCTCGAAACGTCAGCTCACTGACAAATCTTTTCTTATTGAATGGTTTAGCATATAATACGCGTGGATATTTCTTTTGTGCCCTGAAGGAGCAAGGAAAAATACGAGCAACTGGCAAAATGTCCCCACGTATTAAATGTTAAACCATTCAAAATGGGATTTAAGGGCCTTATTCGCGCGGCAGCCATATTGGCCATAGACAATAGATTTCGTACCCCAAGCCTCGAGTTCCCGGAAATGTTTGGGAACGAGTTTCGATTGGGAAAAATAAAAGTTTTCAATCCCTCGGGACTCAACGTGGCCGCCCTGTGATTAAAGCAAATTATTCCACTATTACGCCATTGGCTTCTTCTTGCACTGACGGAGAATCATCGTATCGATTGCATAATAAGGCGCGTGCGAATGACGAAAACAACAGACGAAACCATTCAAATATCCTTTATTTGATTGGATAAAAGAAATGGCGAGTGACAAGCAGCGACAAGCTAAATTCTCAGTCTCATCATGATGAAAACAATTTTTTTCATTGAAAAAATCCCGTTCCGTACGTATTGGCTCTGTTCTAAACCAGTAAAACCGGGACAATACAGTGTATTACAGTCTCACAATATGCGCGTTCTCTTGACCAAATATGTTTTATGGCGTAATAGTTGATAATTTACCTTTATCAACTTGTTTGACGAAACCAAATTATTTTCAGAAGACCAGAAGCCTTTTCTGTAGTCACATATAGAACATTCCGGAAACAAAGCGACTTGAGCGTACGTCCAAGTGTTGGACAATGTGGGTCAACTGATAATCTTTACAAATTGCCAGTGACTAAGCCTTCTGGACACACGCTCGAAAGAACGAAGACCACTTCTCTGCCTGAAGAACACCCCTGGGAGCCTGGGAGCAGGCGACTTAAAATTGTGCCTTCAGTATTGTTGAGCATTTCCTCTTTTTACTGCTAATGGGTAGCTCAAACTTCGACGTCATTCAGTTAGATCCTGTACATTCAATTCCAACCAAACAGTTGCAAAGAGTTTGTGTGTAAGATGA
>NC_090888.1:30751465-30768965 GCF_036669925.1 Montipora capricornis | reverse complement strand
TTAGGACTGAATTTTAATATGTCGAAATTGGTCTATTCGTGTGATCTTTGACTACAAACAGACAATATTGAATGGGGAAGGCGATCTTTTGGAAAATTTAAAGCGTGGTACAAACAGCCCCGTTCTTTTAAGCTTAAAAACTGCTGTACAGACACAATGTGTCAACTTATTTTGACGCCGATTGTAGATGCGATACCACAGTAAGAGCTTGCAGAGAACATTGACTGTCAAAAATATAAACTTTGGTGGTAGCAGTTATCAGTGATCAAGTTTGAGCTTCCAACTGAATAAATTTGGCAGAAATGTAAGTATAAGTGATCAAACATGTGTTTAGTCACCTTAATTCATTAATTAAAGCAAATTGTTATATTCCCCAACCACTATTAGCAGGGTTGTATTTAAAAGCCGGCAGCCGGCGAAGTTCGCCGGCTTCTCTGTCAGGTTTCGCCGGCTACTTTCATTGTTTGAAGAGTCAAGACTTGTAGAGGAAATGATGTTTATGAGGTCTAAACTACTTGGGCTCAATACAAATAAAAATTTGCAGTGCCTATCTTTTCTGAAAACACATAAAAGACTTCTGACTCAAGGGCAGTTTAAAAACGTTATACTTGAGACTTTCGTTTTGAAAAAATCTTGCCGCGGTGGCGGGAAAGTAGGAACAATATGATTTGTTGTCCGCCATATTGGATTTCGATATCTTTAAACAGCCACCGATTGTATCTTACTTAGACAACTACACAATTCTGCATCGGTGACAATTTTACCTCTTATTTCGATATCAACAGAAGAGGACGCAGAGCCTGCCTTGTTCAGTGCTTGGCATGAGTATTCACCACTGTCAGAAACTTCAACTTTTTCAATAACGAGTATGCTACTGTCACCGTTTTCAGTGATATCGGCCCATGGAATCTTCAAAACGTTATTTTTTTTCCACTTGATTTGCGAAGTAACTTCATTGGTTTTGCAAGTCAATGTCAGTTTATCCCCTTCCAGCATTGTGGGATATGGGTTTGGAGATATCTCAGCAAAGGGAAGTTCTGAGATTAAAATGGCGGAATTCGGTGAGATAAAAATCCTCACAAAATCCAGCCCATTGCTCAAATAAAATGAAATCAGTGTTAATAAAAGGAAAATTTCGACTACAATATAAAGATAATTCCGGTTACCAATCGCTGGGAAAGTAAATGTAACATAGTTTCATGCTGCTCCACTCAGCTTAAAATGAATGCACTTTTAAAAATTACGATTAAAGACCACGTTTCGATACTTCTGCCTAGTGTCTTCTCTAGGGGTGATCTAAAGATTTTATACTACTCCTTTCATAGGATCACTAATGAGCGTCACCTCTTATCAATAAGGTGTAAATAGGTGTAGGGTAAAACTTGAAAAAACCGCCTTATGCAAAGGAATATTGCTCTTTCATGCTCCTTTAAACGCACGCCAAACTGACGTTTGGTTTGTCCGATATTATACTCACGTTGGCAGTCATTGCAAGGACTAGTATACACAGCGTACCTGACACATGTTTACACCTCATTGATAAGAAATAGCGCTAACTCGTGTCATGTAAAGTTCCATCTCCTGGGGAGGTAGGAGGTCATTTGATACTTTCTCCATCCTTATACTTCCTAACAGTAACATTTTTCTTTTCCTGATTGGTCCATGTGCAAATATCATCTAAATACATTTTTCTCTGTCGTCCTCTTGCTTTTGTTCTTTCAACTTTTCCTTCCATTATTACACTTAGCAACTCATCGTGTCTCATGAAATGTCCAAAATATTCTATTTTCCTTTCCTAATTCGTGTACAACAATGTCCGGTTTTTACCAGCCATTTGCAACACTCTCGCAAGCTTCCTTTTCCAGCTAATGTTGATCATTCTTCTCCAACACCACATTTCAAAAGCCTGCAATCTTTTCACCAAGTTTGTGTTTAAGGGCCTACTGACGTGTTTTTTTTTGGGTGAGTTTCTAAGGATGTAATGGTTAAGTAATTTGAGAGAATTTGGCATTATTTTGGTCAGTTTCCAACTTTGGTTCCCAAATATGACGTCATCATACACGCCAATGCTCACGTGACCACTAAAAGAAAACTCTTAATTTTTCTACGTGCTACACAATTTGGGTATTTAATCAGTGGTTTGATAATTTGTCTTCGTTTTTGCATCCAGGCAAGCATGGTTTTCTTTTTATTTTGAAAAATGTTCTTTTTAAAGAGATAAACGATACTGAAATATCCATAACATGTTCAAAAAAGATGATTTGAAAAGAATCAATGCTTAGCTATATTCTGAAATGGGGATGAAACGTGCCATATAAAAAAAAGTGAAAGCACTCCTCGTGACTGGAATAACGTTTGCACAGATTATACGCACATTGAATATATTCAATCCAACGTCAGACTTTAAGGTAAAAGGTTTATCAGGGGCACCCAACGAGAATATAGTTCAAAACCACTTAAACATAGCATTGTTAAACGTATTTTCGTATTTAAGCGTAGATATAGGCATATTTTTATCCCCTAAAAAATTTCATCTGTTCGGATTCCCTAGCTGAAAGTCTAGTGATCCGAAAATTATAGGGATCAAAACTTACCTTTTCGAAAATTTCAGCCAGATAAAAGGCTCTCGAAAATTCTAGGTGACCTTTTTAGGGTAAAAATCCGTTTAAAATGGGCAATTATATGTTTTAGATGTCCGAAAATCCTAGGACAGGCAGGCAAGCAAGGAATTTTACAACAAATGTTTCGAAAATTCTAGATCTCAAATCGTCTTCCGAACAGATGTTTTCCGAAAATTGACGTTGGGTGCCTCTAGTTTATACTAGCCATCCAGTGAATGCAATTTTTAGAATGATATTATATTACATCAAACGATAACAGTATCTCATTTTATCACATTTTAAACGTATTGTGGATTAAAAAAAATATTCATGGACTTGCATGCTAAAAGAAGGTCTGAATAAATAGCGAGGAGGAAACATAACATTGCTCCAATTCTTCAAACACGCAGCAACGCAAACAATAGCAAACAGTTAGGTACCGAACTGAAAAAAATATGTTTTCTTGCTCACTTAAAGTAGGCAGTTGAAAATTAACGAAGACACGGAACTGGCCCTACTAATGATGAGAGGCTCCAATACTTGAGTTCAAAACCCCAGAAATTGTCGTCAAGTATGTTGTAATCTGACAGATGTCTAAAGATACCAGAGGCTCATAAATGAAGGGGTGGCTGTAAGCACGAACCCTTTTTTATTGTTTAAACATTTTCCTCAGAAATAAAAATAACGTTGTTCAAGAAAACGTTCAGCTTTCTCTCCTGCTGTAAATATGTTTTTGCTCTCGAAGCATCGACTTCAGAAAATTGTCATCTAAAGTAAATATGTTGTCCTTGTCTTTGTTGAGGCTGAATATAAAAATCATTGCTGCGGATCGACGACTTTCTGAGGGTCGTCTCTCGTTTGTCGACACTTTCCCTTATTAGTGCAGTGAAATGATCAAGAATATAAATTGAGATATCTTGTGCAAATGGGTAATATTTTTTTATAATAAGCTTGCTATTTAATTTTTTGTTTGTAATGAAATGTGCCCGAAAAAAGGATGTCAATGAGACGGAAAATCTTTTATGACTTTTAACGGGCAGAACTTTCTACTAATTGCTTAATTACCTCATTTTCAGAGCAAAAAAGAAAATTGCCTTTAGATTCGATGCAGTGAAAAACACAGTAGTTCTTGCAATGCTGACGCAATCAAAAAGTGCAGTAAATTTTAAGTACACAATATAGACATCTAAATCATTTTTAGAAAGAGAACAAACCGAGATATTAGCTCCGAAAAGATGAAAGTTCCAATCTGTTTTTCTTGTCTGTTTATATCATAAGTAAATGATAAAAAGTTTCATATCATCATCACTGCAAAGTGTACATTAGATACACTATTCTTAAGAACGAGTTGTCAGTATAACTTCGGTTGGAAAACTCTACGTAGAATAACACAAAAGTCACGTTAATGCTTAATATTTCAAGCCCTGCATCTTCGAATAAAGTTCTGGGTCATTGAAAAACTAACGATTGTTGATTAGATGTCTAACATTCGTTTTCAATGTACATGAATGATTACAAATGTCGCGCAGTTTTCTTTTCTTTTCTTTCAGAATGTAAAAAAGCTGTTGACAAATCAATTAAAATTCCGTCAAGTAATATATGCACTGTTTGCGTTTCTTTACTTCTTTAATCCAACATGAGTAATTTCGTGAATCGTCGCTAGTTTTTTCGGTTTTTCGAGTTTTGTTTGGTTTTGTCAATTCTTTGACTAATCACTCGTGTTCTACCAAGGTGGTGGAGTCAAACTTGTTAACAAATTTCTTCATTACAGCTTAAGTAAGTCATTTGTTATTCCTTTGTTGCTTGAAATCTTTAGATTCCTTCCACTTAAATCCTTTTAACACTCTATATTCCACAAGAACCCAGTTGACAGGCCTGCCTAACCATTTTACTGATTCGAATTCGGTACGCTGTTAGCTAGACGAGCAAAGTTAAAAAATACAAACAGACATTTGAAAACTTTCTCTTATTTTATGAATACCATTAATTCGGTACCTAGTTGAATCACTAGATTCCTCACCTTGAGCTAGAGATCCAAAAGTTTTCAGATGCTGAAACGCGACGCCAAACAGCCATAATTTCAGAAGCAAGCGTTTTGAGAGTGTCATGTCTTAGGAAATTGTTGGTCCTCGCTTGTGTGGCTTTGCCATCTCTAGCGATATGCTTGACTAAATGCAAGGCCCGCCAAAATGTCTCATTATCGTCTGTCGGTGAGTGTTCTACAATAGCTGCCAACCGAAGTCACTTCCTCTTCTGGAGTGCCAAGGATATGAGTCACGACGAAATTTTCGCTCTTATGCAAACTTGCGGTTCGATATTTTAATAACAAAAGGTTTGAATAAGAGTCGAAAACTTGTTAAGAATATTTATGCGTCTCGTGAAAGCTGTCAATATTCAGATTATTGTGATTTAATTGTTGCCCCACATTGCTCCTGTTATGTTTTGCACGTCTGGTAAACGGCTTTTTATTGTCAATGGTATTGGATTGTGTTGAGAAAAGTGTTACAATAAGATGATTGCAGTCTGCAAATGGGCTTACCACTGAACAACTTTCTAATGACATTGGGTTCGATGTTTAGTAATGACCTTGTTTAATAAGTTGATACAAACAATAAACACAAAGGGGAGGGGGATGCATTTGGGTTGACCAGATGAAATGGACCATATCTTCGTGTATTGCTCAAGTGGAAAATCCTACTTCATACGCTCAATCCCATCATATCAAACCAACGTTTGGTCTTAGCAAAAACGTTTGTGGGTTAGCTTTGTAGTTGACCGCTAGCACCCAAATTGGCCATCGCTCGTTGGAAGTTGTGTTAGCGTGACTGTTTGAGATATTATGCTGGATTTTTCTCGTGTCAAATTAAATTATCCTTGTTTGTGGACTTCTTGAAAGTAAGTTTGCTCACCTGTGTCCTGTGTTGATCAAATTATTTCGTGCGCCTTTCCTGCCTGTAAAGTCTGTGACAGACTATAAGGCAAGTGTTATTAACTACTGGCCTTTTTTGTTTGTGGCGTTGTTAACATGTTTTGCCTTGTCTCTAAAATTTCAGCCCAGTCAAAATGGTTTTGAGTAGTAGGCAAGATAGTTCGGAGTAGTAGGCATCTGGCCCTTGCCTGGGATGGGGGGTTCGGGGCATGCTTCCCTGAAATATTTTAAAATTTTGGCTTCAAATGGTGTATCTGGTGCATTTTAGGGGTAAACTCAGCCTCTCTTTTTCACTTTACAGATAACAACACTCAAGAGCTTTTTTCCTGAAATACCTGTTATTTTCCACCAGTAGCTTTATTCAGAAAGTATGAACATCTAGTTGTTCGATATAAACGCGACCATTTGCAGTCGATAAAGGTAAGTTAATAGTCAAAATAATGCAAACCAAGGCGATCCTGAAAACTTTCTCAAGATGATCGGCGCAAAAAACCAGACCAAAGGAATTCGAAGGATTTGAGTTTATTCGAATCTACCAATCGGTGCAACGCGACCATTGGGAACTGCGAGGAGGGGCTGGGAACTGCCAAGGATCGCGTTGCACTGATTGGTAGATTCGAATATACTCAAATGCTTCAAATTCCTTTGGTCTGTTTTTTTGCACCGATCAAGTTGAGAACGTTTTATTATGGTTTTCAGGATCCATTCGCCTTTCTCGGTGAAATTTTTAAAGACGACGAAGCTCAAATTCTGCGAAGGTATGGGGATATCCCTAATCGATCGGATGCTAGTGTTTTTAAGGTGAGAATTTCACTGGTTTGGTGGCAGTTCTAGCTTAAAGTGGACTAGGTCTGGCTGCGGCGGCTGATTGCTGCCTGCCTTGTCTCCTTGGTTAGCCAACCGTCGAGGTCAAATATTCCTCTTGCAAAAAAGCGCTTAAAACAGCAAGAGACGGCGAGAAAAACATGACACATGACTCAGTTAACATTTTCGTCAAACTTTTATTGAATAGTTTGCTTTAAATTCTGTATATTGGAGCAAATTATAACCACTGTATTGTTCATCTGTATTTCTTCTATAAATAACAAAAGATCGATGCTCAGATTTCAATGAACGTCCCTCACAAACAGACGGTGGTCTGCCTGTGGTGCGGGGACATTTTGGTGAGAAATTCGCCTCGAGAGACCGTGAGGATAAAATCAAGCATGTTTGATATTTTTGGACTCGCGAGGAAAATTCCTCATTGTGTGCGGCCATCGTGAGAATCGAGCTGAGCTCGGTCAATCAAGCATCCAAAAAATACATGACATTCTCATGTGACTTCAGTGGTTCAAGATAGCGTTGGAGGAAGAAATTCCGACGCTACTCTGATGCCTGGTGAGAATTCCATGTATTTTATTGGATGCTTGATTGACCGAGCTCAGCTCGATTCTCCCAATGGCTACACACGATGAGGAATTTGCCTCGAGAGGCCAAAAATATCAAACACGTTTGATTTTATCCTAACGGCCTTGCGAGGCGAATTTCTCACCAAAATTTCCCCGCACACGTGAGGAAACGGCCGAGGCAGCGTTTGCACGAAAGCGGTTCCATTTGTAACCGTATCGTTTTCCATGCGGTTACACCTTCTGTTTACACGAAATCGATCGAAACTGTTGCCGAAACCGTGTCGATTTGAAACCGCTGCCAAAATTGGAGCGTTTTCAAAACGATACGGTTTCATCTGTCGTGTAAAACAGTGAAACCGCATCGATTTGAAAATGTTACTATTTTGGTGCGAAATTTGCATTGTTCAATTCAAAATAGTGAATTTGGCACATAGTGCAGCACTCGCTTATAACATTACGACTTTGATTTCCTGGCGAAAACGGTTTCGTCCAAAGACTTCCAAACCGCATCGATTTTGACGCGGTTTCGAAGTAATGGAACCGTGTCAATGTGAAAACCGCTTTCGTGTAAACGCTGCCTGAGCAAACCGTCCTCGCAAGGCAGTTTGCTCAGCAAATTCCCATGCATAACTTACAATGCCAGACCAATTGTTTGGTAACTATGGACGTAAACAGTGGATTACAACTTCTACGCAAAAAACCTCCATTCAACGGCGCTAAATGTTACGTTTGAACATAGTTACTGTGGATGGTTTGAACCATATTTTAGTAGGACTAAAACTGAATTTTAGGGACTGGAAACCAGCAAGAAATACCTTTCTCTGGAACATTGCGGGTATCTACCCTAATGTGGGAAGTCTGTGGCGTTGCAAATAGCAGTTTGATGAGATAATTCAGAACTTCAAGCTGTCAATTTTTTTTGCCTCACGTCTATTATGCAAATTTGCGACGTTCTTGTTGCCGTCGCCGTTCTTAACGACACTCCACGTATTGTGACCTGTTTACAATGCAACAGTAAGGTATGCTTGAGCAGTGATATCCCCTGCCCGAAACACAAGTGTATTTCATAATCTATGTGTAGTTCCTTGTGATGGAACTATTCTCAATCACATTTGCACGTCTTTCCAGCCGTTCAAAATATTGCAAAAAAAGCAAGGTTGTTCAAATCTCACAGTCATGCAACCAGACATTGATTCAATCTTAGCATCAATTTTAGGGAAGGAAGAGGGGGCAGCAATAAAAGTCGGAATCCAGAATCCAGAATCCAGAATCCGGAATCCGGAATCCGGAATCCGGAATCCGGAATCCGGAAACCAGAATCACCCACCATTCGCGAGAATTACAATAACTCAATTTGCTTTGCTAGTGTTCATCCATTGGTTAGTGATTTATCCGGCGGATAGCGTTATCTGCCTTTTTAACAATCAAGGCCTGGTTTCGTGTGCGTCTTGATTATCATCAAGTCTTCTGATTGGAAACCCCCGTAAATAAATAAATCAAAATAGAAATTTCAAGTATTTATTTTTCATGGTCAGGTTTACGTAAAAGTAATAATGTTTGAAATCTATCAAATAACAAAGTTGTGTTTTACCGTCTTTCCTTTCTTTGATTATGTTCTAGTGAGAGTCCATTACCTGGCCAAGAGTAAGAATCTGATATCAGGTATCAGGTTTGTCCCATCAGCATCTGATGTTCAAGAGAAAGTGGGCAGCTACTGAGAAAAGCCTGGTTTTCGAACTCCTTTCAAAGTTAACAGTTTTCAACTAACTGAGAATTTAACTTTCAATTTGAAATGAAAAAGAAAGAGCGAGTTTTTGATGTTTTTCTTTAAAACCACTGTCTATCACGCGTCACGCTGAATTTTACAACTGTCACTGGTCATTATTGTAACCGTGAAGAAAAGAAGTAGTCTGATCACGCATCACGGAAAAACCTTTGCCACTCTCAAAGTAGAGAGGGATGCGTTAGCGTATAATTTAAAGCAAATGGTGATGAATGATACCTTGAAAACTGATGCGTCAGTTTAGAAATTCAGAGTAAGTAAGAACTCAATTTAGGTATGGGTATGATTCCCGTGCTTATTTCCAACGAAAGCAATTCGTGGGAAGGGTGGGTATGACTACCTAAAACTCGATACAAGTCATTTATTCTTACAGCACTACTGGTCTGCTGTTATGTTCCTTCAGGCGAAACTTCCAGGTTTATGAGCGGTGCGTCTTATACCTCACATAAACCAAAGTTTACTGCGAAATCACTAAATGTCACGTGAACTCGTGTAACATTGCGGTTGAAGGAATAAGGCTCCCAGCTGCACGGGAAAGTGTCCTATGGCAAAGATATTCAGTTTGAGATATTATGAGGTTACCAGGAAAAGGTTCAGCCAATTTGGCCATTATAAGAGAATGTCATCACTGTTTAACCCTGGGACATGAACGTATTGAATAGTAATCGGATGTATACCAACTGTTGGCTAACACTATTGATACGATTTGTCGTAAAATTGGAGGTTCTAAACAACAGCTAAGTAATAAACAGGTAGGAAGTGATTGCGATGCTTGCTTCAAAATAAGTTGAAACAAGAATTCTGAGTGAGTTACTTTTCATAGTCGATGAATATGCAATTAGAACGTTTGATGTCGAAAAGTCAAAAACACACGAATTGATGAACTGTCACGCAGGTGTATACATTTGCCCAATTTTTTTTTAATCGCTTGAAAGCTTATCACTTATAGAATTAACGGTGCAAATATTGTTAGATTTGGAGCTTTATCGCATGTTGAAAAACGATGCATTTTAAGGGCACTTTCAGTCAAGTAAAACCAGGCGTCTTGAGGTTGAAATTATTCGGGTTTAAGGGCGGTGCCTAATAATTTTAAGATATTTCTGCCCAGGTGTGTGATTATGCACGAAATTAGATCTTAACAAAACGCTTCCAAACTATTTTGTGGTTTTCCAAAGTTGTTTTTTTAATTGTTTTTATGTATATTTTGAACTGAATAAATTATAAATTTGAAGGAATTCAGCAATTCTCGCGGACGGCTGGTGAATTCAGAGAAAAAAGAGCAAGAACCTTAGTTTGTGGATAACAGTGCAGTAAAATAATATTAGATGGTCTACCAAGAGCCACTCGTCCTATTATTCATATATATCCTTGCAAAACTTTAAAAGTGATTAGTGCAGCAGAAATTCTGCAGCCATCCTCAACTGGTGCCGCAGAAATTCTGCGGCTATAAAATTCTGAGGCCATCTTTAACTGGTGTCTGCAGAATTTCTGAGGCCATCTCTGACTGGGTGGCACAGAAATTCTGAGGCCATCTCTGACTGCTGCTGCAGAAATTCTGAGGCCATCTTTAACTGGTGCCGCAGAAATACTGCGGCCATCCTTTGACTGGCGCCGCAAAAATTCGGCAGCCATCTCTGACTGGTGCCGCAGAAAATTCTGCGGCTATAAAATTATGAGGCCATCTATAAACGAAAATTGGGGGTAACCGCGCATTTTTCCAAGATAGTTTCATGAATATTACAGAGACTAACACAGACTAACACATACCGTGCATTTTACCTTTCGACACACCCATCCGAAAAATTGGTTTTTGCCCTGAGCGGGACTCGAACCCACGTCTCCCTGATTACTAGTCGGGCATGCTAAGCCACTACACCATCAAGGCCACCACGCTGGCAACGCAGCAGATTAATGGGGCGACTTAGCAGCGTGGGGATCCCTAGGGCCCAACTTTTTCTCACTTGAGTGTATATACACTCAAGTGAAGAAAAGTTGGGCCCTAGGGATCCCCACGCTGCTAAGTCGCCCCATTAATCTGCTGCGTTGCCAGCGTGGTGGCCTTGATGGTGTAGTGGCTTAGCATGCCCGACTAGTAATCAGGGAGACGTGGGTTCGAGTCCCGCTCAGGGCAAAAACCAATTTTTCGGATGGGTGTGTCCAAAGGTAAAAATGCACGGTATGTGTTAGTCTGTGTTAGTCTCTGTAATGTAGTCTATGCCTTTCATTGCCTCGAAATCTCTCACTTTCACTTTCATGAGTTCATGAATAATATTTGAAAAAAGCCTGAAAATGTATGTAAGGTTAATTATCTCTCAAAAATGCATAGTTACCGCCAGTTTTCTTTTTTGGATACTAAGAGTACTTACCAAGTTCTACTTTTCTCCGGATAGTTTTAAACCGCGCAAAAAATATCCCTGTGCAAGTAAAGAAACCCAGGTATCTTGAGATGCGCAGAACGTATGCGCAATAACAATAGTAGGCACCGTCCTTAAACTTGATTCAAATAAAAAAAAATAACGTAACCAGATGTTGAGATACCACAGAAGAGCTTTCAGGAGGTTTTGAGATGATAAAAATTGGTTTTTGTAGCGAAATTTGACGGCAAAGTAAGCGTTAATTTCTGCGCGAAAAATGGCGATTTCGACACGAACTCTTAAATTCGCGTTTTCTCCAAAATAAAAATATACATGACTTAAAAAAAACTATACAGTGCATTTAGAGACATAATAGGCTACACCTGCATGGACAAAATTTGAGCAAAACCGGTTTTTGAGCCGTGGCCACCCTTTGTACTATTTTTGTGGACATGCGCTCTTAAGTTGATATTACAGTTCCTTCAAAGTGGATTCTCCGGGTTCAAATCCTGTCCAGGGATGACTTTTACTTTTTTTTTCTCTTTATCTGCTACATGTACCACAAGTCCTGGGAAAGAGTAATCTAAATGGAGGGTAATACTCCATTTGGAGCAATTTGAGAAAGAAATCGTGTTGAGCGCCAATTTTGTCTGGACTTTTCAAGATATTTAAGTAAATCCGAGGAATGATTGGAGAGTTTCAATGAGGAAATTGACAAAAAACGCTGTCACACTGTTTGGCTTTGTTCGGAGGCAATTCCTGTGACCTTTAAAGTGCCCCTGTGATAAAAAAAAACCACTTCCTTTTTTCCTTCAGATTTTGAAAGTGTGTTTGCTTAGCACCTGACTGGCAAAATTTTGAGCTTTGATTTTTATCCAAAGGCCGTTTACTTTGAGTGTAAGTTTTGGATTTCACGGTCCGCCATTACTCACGTTCAAAACTGACCGATTGGACCTCAGACGGTTGGATCCAGGGAAAAGTGACGTCAGAGGCTCACCAGCTTAAAATTTCAGCCTGTGAACGCAGCTTATTATATATGCAAAGCTTGAGATTAAAAGTCTGAAAGCCCAAAACCCCCCGTGCTGCATATTAATTCTGCGGCGTACACACACGTATTGCATTCTTAAACTAGTGAGCCTTTGACGTCATTTTCTCCTCGATCCAGCTCCCTCAAGAACATAATGTTAGTAATGGCGGACCATTAAATAGGAAAATTACAGTTAAAATAAAGAGGTGTCTTTTTGAAATCAAGGCTTAAAACATGGGTCACTTAGTGTTTTGTTAACATAGTTTTGAAATCCAAAGAAAAATATGAATTGATTTTTTGGTCACAGGGGCGCTTTAAGGTGCTGTTACACTGTGCAATGTTTCATGTTATTACCCATGGGATTGAGATTGGTCACTCGTGCAAGACAAACCTTATTTAAGAACTCATCTAAAAATAGCTTGATCTGTGAAAATGTCGTTGCACAGACCGCGGGTAATGAACACCCGCAGAGGGTCTGGGCAAGCAATGAGGCCGTTTATGTTTTTAAAAGGTAGAGGGTAAGAACTTATGTACAATTATAGAAACGATCAAATTTACCCAAAATAATTGCCGAGATCATCAACGCTTATGTAATGTACATAATGTCCAAATCCACATGTTACTGCTGCAGTCTCAAAGAGCTCGTGGTCACGTGGCTTGCTGACGCATTACTTACAGCTGCATTACCTTAGCGATAGTCGTGGGATAAAAGACATTACTTAAACGTCGATGCGATCGCGCGAGAAAGCACTCCACTTCCTTGCTTTTTCCTAATGTACATTTGTTGTATCTGTTCGACATCGATATCGACTACGTTTTGGAGCTTACTTTACAAAGTTTACTTTATCAGACCTGATGATTAAAATAAATGTTTGTGCACGCAAAATTTGTTCGCGCTTTTTAAATAGGAGATTCAAGAGTAGTTATGGAAAAATATCAGGTTATTCCGGGTGGGTTGATTGACGTCGTCTCGTTGCTAGGAGACCAATAAAGAAGTCGATGAACTCGAGGATAGTCAGCAGACTGCATCCGAGGAACAAGCCCATGTTACCTCCGATCTCACCTAAACAAGGAAGTAAGGACTTCAGCAAAACACCCTCCTTCGTTACATCACCCAACACTCCTCTATTGCATACTACGTAAAAGGAGTTCCCTTGAAATGAATACACATCAGCCTACACACAGAGAGGGTGTCAGAACAATGGACGCTTTGTTAAAATCAGACAGCTTGTCATTAAGATACATGGAAAACTCAATAAAAATGAATAAGTAAAGGCTATCTTTTTTAAGGCAATCTCCTGTGTTGAAAAATTAGGACTGATTGATGTTCTAATCTGTCACAGCTTTTAATCATCCTAGAGAATGACTGGTTTGGGGAAAGCCGATCTCATTGGTTATTATAGAAATCAAAGCAAATTCATCTTACCAAACAAGGCGTTACTGTCATAAGCTGGTTGCTGTTCCTGCATCTCATAATTTAGAGATTTGAATCCAATTTGTAAAAGAACGAGATTATTCCTGGTGGATATAAGAAGATCGTAATACTAGTATACAAAAAATGATATGATGTCACAAAGTAACAATGTTATCGTATCTTAGAACCCCCTACTCCTGTCAAGTCTCGACTATGACCTAAACTCGTTCACAGAAAATATCGGTAGAGACCAATGTATTTATTTGACGTGCGGATTATAGATGAAGGGAGCGGTAATCCTCGTTCTTATCTGGATAATTTTAAGCAATTGGCTCTTATAGGCAATTGCAGAGGCCATGCAAGCCACCAGATTTTTCAGGTGTTTATAAAAAATAACGGCTCAAAATTGTCCCGATAAGTGGGATGATCACTTCTCACTTCTTCCTTTCGTCCTTAGAGACATCCAACCCGTGATTTCAGTTTAAATGTAAGGTGCACGAAATGCTTACGTATAAGCTGCGAAGCAAACGTTTCAGTGCTGGGATCATGGAAGATTGTCTAAGTTTTGGCCGCGCGAAAAAAGAAAATGGGGCTTGTTAAGTCTGGCTCCCATTTTTGCGCGGCAAAAAGATCAAAAATAGGGTACTCACGGAAACGCTTTCTACATTTCGCAGGCTATCTTATATATGAACAGAGTATCTGATATATTTTGAAAATGTTACAAAGTATGTTGACGCTGAAAAAAATGTTATGCTTTAAAAAAGTACAAACGCACACGTACAAACATGGCTTCGTGTTTTTTGCAGTTAATTGAACTCATGACTGGGTGGTGTAAATGTATGTATTTGAAGTGTCTTTCGTCTTTCAAAATCTTATCACTTAAGAGAATATCTCGACTACAAGAACAACAACAAGTATAGAAGCAGATGAATGCATCAGTAAGTGAATTTAAATAGGTTCTATGAATGGAACGATAAACATCAATGGTGCTCATAACATACCCTTTGTATTCCACATTAGGGTAGTAACCTTGCGACACATAGTCTTCAGCAGTACCAATATCTGGAACTTTGAATAAGACACTTCAGCAGTATATTTCGTTTCATAACAAGGAACAAAACACTCGCAGGACACCGTATCCAAGGACTCTATAGAAATGAACAGATAGTAGAAACCATTACAAACCAACTGTTAACGAAGTAAGTTTCAAAAACAGGACCCCACCAGAGGAGGAATATCAATGATTTTGATACGAGAATGAAATAAGAGAATGAAATAATTCAAACGGCAAAGAATATCACTGAGGATAATTCCTTACGAGCAGAATTAAGGACGACGAAACTTGAGTGATGAAAAACGACACATTAAAATGTTATGGCATTGCCAGTTTTTTTGATGACCCAAACTTATAACAGAGAGATACCTTTGACAATATCCTTGCCCACTGGAAAACAGCAAAAAAGTTCAGGAAAGAATTGTGTTGTATGAAAGAAACCTCTTTCTTGAAGTTGTAATGACGTTTTTGTCTGCAAATTTTTGTGTCAGACCATGGGAAATGGGCGTGTTTAAACATCAAATGGCGAAATAACCTCAACCCTAATTATATTCCTATTCTTTTTCCCCACTCCTGTTGTAGGTTAAAGCCTATCAAAGCTATATATTTTTTTCAACACATGTCACTCAGTTTTTTTTTAACATTATAGGATTTTTATGATAATTTTAAAGGTGAAACCAGAGAGTTTTAGAACATTTCTTACGCAATTTCTGAAAACAGTTAGGCCATAATTCGGGATTTTTGCAGCTTAAGGTGATTCCCTGGTTTTGCACTGCGCAACCCTACTGCGCATAATTTCTTGCGACAAAAGGGTGGATTTTCATTGACTGACGCCAAGCTTAATCCGTCAAGGAATGGCTATTGTCTCCTGAACGAGTACGGCGACCCCCATTTTTTATTTCATAATTTTGCTGAGAAACGGTGTCTTCATGGAGTAGTGGAAAAATCAGCAAAAAATTATGTCCTGTTTTTTGGCAATTTCATAAAAGGTCATAGAAACTGACTGTACGGAAGGTGCCATTACGAGTCGAACAGCCCATGATAAAGTTAAATCTATTTTGGAGTGTTAAGTTCTCACAAAGGCATTCCAAAAAAGTTTTCAGGTACGTACTTGAATTAACTATAGAATGACACAACGCTCTGCGTTAATCGTTGATTACCTTTGTCCAACATTGGGGGTCCGCGGCAATTGTCAAAGTATTTCGTCAGCGTCGTACCATGGAAACGAGCATAGTGACCCCCTTTTTTATTACATTTTTTATCATCTCCCTGACATGTTACAGCAGTTTGCGAAGTTTCATTGGAAATCTATGACTAGTTCTATATTTCTAGGGAATCACCTTAAACTACTCCCTGATTCCTACGTTCGGTTAGGTTGTAACACAATCATTTGCATGATATGCGCAAGCTCATTAAACATGCCTAAAAGAGCTCTTTCGTTAGACTGCTAGCAGTCCCTTCTGAGTCAGTCGAACCGCCTGCTTTGGTCACACACAAGCGAGCCGAGGGGAGAATTGTGATAGAGCGAGATTTCTTCTTGGGAAAATACTGACCGATCAAAAAGCGGTGCTGCAACATTTACGTAAGTCAGGATGACAAGATAAAAAGTCACCAGTCAAAGAAAGACGCTATCAGTTCTACAAGTAACTTAAAGGAGGGGGTTGCCTGTGGAAGCCCTGCCCGCAAAGAATTAGATGACAGCATTTCTCCTGACAGGGACGTTTTATCAGATCACCCAGTAGAGATAATTAAGACGAGGAAAAAAAAAATCTTGCTGTTTTCAGAGAGCAACAGTTGGAATATGTCATCCTTGGAGAACTATGATCCTTCGAAACCCACAAGAAACCAGGAACCAATTGCATAAAACTCAATTGAAAATACTTTTTTCTGTCTAGAAAAGTCATTTCGTGATTTAAACACGCCCGTGGGAAAGATCACGTTCGGCTATTCCGAGTTAATTCTACACACACAAAAAAAAACAAGAGATCGTCGTCTTTGATACAGAGAGAAAGACCGCTCAATTCAGAGAATTGTTTTAGGCGTTCATTCTCAACATTCGAAACTACCTGTTCGGCTTGGTTTCAATATGAATCAGAAAATATATCAAAAAGAGAATATAGGGCCTGGGCCTAAGAGCAGTTTCTTGGTAGTTTCATGACCAACTCTAAACAAGCTACCTTTTTGTAAATAAAAACAAATTGAGAAAGAAAGGACGCAAACGAAATTCTAAAATGATACCCACCTGACAATAAATAAGAGCAGTTAAGATCTGCTTTTGTCGAACAAGTTGGAACAGGAAGATATTCTGGAGAGAAACATTAATAAAACAGTAAAATGTCACTTCTTCGCCTGCAAAGAGCACACGATCGTTACCTACATTTATGAATGCCAAATGAGCATGCATGTCGGTCAGATTTTGCATAAGTAGAATAAAAACATTGAAATTTTCGTCTGACGCTACATCACAAATCAGCCATCTGAACACTCACTCTCTTGTTTAATAAAAAAAATATCGCCTTTCTGATTGGCTAAGAGAAGTTCAGTTTCCAGGAAACACATTGCAGAAAATAGGTAATTCAGTGCAAAACAAGGTAAGAAACCAAGCATTCTGATTGGTCAGTGTCCTACGAGATCGTGCAATTTTGTTCGTCTTTGAAAATATTTATTCCAAATTGCACCAGAAAAATCATGTGATTACTATATGTAATCGCATGGTCCCTAACGCAATTAACTCAAGGATTCATTTCACGCATATTTCCAAAGTTTCACAACATTTCTCGAGTCGCGAAGCGACGAGGGCAATTTGGAAAACTTTGACATTTACAAGTGAAGTTAATCCTTACATTGCTCGAGGTACACTGCGATTATGTGTTTATCACATAAAGGCCAAAATTATTGAGGGGAGCCCGTCCAGTGCCGCGACAAATGACAATAAACCCGCTCCTATTCGG